>NW_024098110.1:0-8351 GCF_016545835.1 Crotalus tigris | reverse complement strand
ATTATTATGGATCATCGCACAGTCAGCCAGATGTTCAGACTGGATTTGGCATTTTGTCTACCTATCGAGTCCTTACCCAGGACCTGGGATAGGCAGATGTGGATGTTTGATGGTATTACAGATATCGTAGCAGGATGGAAGCAGTTCCTAGTAAGGCCGCCTTTTGCAATTGACTAATAGTGAATTTGTCAATGCCAATGGTGTTCAAGTGGTGCTCCAGTTGTTTTGGGATTGCACCCAAGGAGCCTATGACTATTGGTACTACCCTTGCTTGCTTTTGCCACAGTCTTTCTATTTCTATTTGTAGGTCTTTGTATTTTGTTATCTTCTTCAGCTCTTTCTCTTCTATTCTGCTGTCTACAGGCATTGCCACATCCACCATCCAAACTTTTTTGTCTTTCTTATCGACAATTGTTAAGTCTGGGGTGTTTTGTTTCAGGTGCTTGTCTGTTTGAATTCTGAAGTCCCAGAGCAGTTTAATTTTATCATTTTCTATGACTTTCTCTATTTTATGATCCCACCAGTTTGTGCTTACAGGCAAATGATATTTTTTGCAGATCCTCCAATGCACCATTGTTGCTACTTTGTCATGTCGCTGCTTGTAATCAGTCTGTGCAATCTTCTTGCAACAGCTTACCAAGTGGTCCACTGTTTCTTCAGCTTCTTTGCATAGGCGGCACTTACTGTCTGTTGATGTCTTCTCAATTTTGACTTTGTATGCATTTGTCCTTAAGGCTTGGTCTTGTGCAGCAGAATTAGTCCTTCGGTCTCTTTCTTCAATTGTCCTGCTCTAGCCATGCCAATTGTATTGTTATACTGCCCTCCCAGCTATAGTTTTTATGTATTCGCGACATGTTAGTGCTTTGTCTTCTCCCATGCTTATGTATGTTGTCTTCAATTTTTGTTGGTCTTTCTTGTAGGCCAGTTGGTCTCTCCAGTAGTCAGTAAGCCTTCCTGATATACTAATTTCAGTGCATCTTCATCATTGTTCTTCAGATATTCTTCCAAAGCCATTTTTTCTTCTTCAACCATCTGATGTACTTGTAGCATTCCACGCCCACCCATTTGCCTTGGTAGATAAAGTCTATCAATGTCACTGCGTGGATGAAGGGCATGATTCATTGTCATTATTTTTCTGGTCTGCCTATCCATTGCTTTTAGTTCTGCTTGAGTCCAGTCCACTATTCCAGCTGTGTACCTAATGACTGGGATTGCCCAGGTGTTGATTGCCCTTATGGTATTTCCTCCATTGTGTTTGGACTTTAAGATCTTCTTCACTCTCTTGATGTATTCACCTCTACTCTTTTTCTTGACTTCAGTGTGCTTGATGTTGTCAGCTTGAAGGATACCCAAGTATTTGTAGTACTCTTCCTCATCCAGACTCTTAATGTTATTTTCGTGGGGCATCTTGATTCCTTCAGTTTTCACTATTTTTCCTTGTTGGATAGTAAGTGTGGCACATTTGTCCAAGCCAAACTCCATTACAATATCTTGGCTATATATACGGACAGTGTTGAGCAGCGATTCTATTTCAGATGATGTTTTTCCATACAGCTTCAGATCATCCATATAACGGAGGTGGGATAGTCTGGCAGATGTTTTTGATGTTTGATAGCCATGTCCTGAGTTAGTCAGTATTGTTGACAGAGGAAACAGTGCAATAACAAATAGTAATGGTGATAATGAATCTCCTTGAAATATTCCTCTCTTGATATTAACCTCTCCCAGCTTCTCACCATTGATCTGCAACGGTGTCTTCCATTGTGCCATCGATCTTTGCACAAATTTTCTGATGTTTCTACTGACTCCTGTTATTTCTAGGCACTTTATTATCCAATCATGTGGCAGAGAGTCAAATGCCTTTTTGTAGTCAATCCATGCCACATTCAGGTTGGTCTTCCTTCTCTTGCAGTTTTCCAAGATCATTTTGTCTATTAGGAGTTGATCGTTTGTTCCTCTGCTATTGGGGCGGTTTCCTTTCTGCTCAGGTGGAAAGAGATTGTTTCAACTAGATGCTGTTGTACTGCATCAGCTACCACACCAGTTAGTAATTTGAAAGTTGTTGGTAAGCAGGTAATTGGCCTGTAGTTACCTGGTGTTGCCCCTTTTGCTGGATTTTTCATTATTAGGTAGGTTTTCCCAGTTGTTAGCCACTTTTCAATTTCTCCTCCTGGTAGTATATTGTTGAATTGCTTGGCAATGAGTGGGTGTATAACAGTTAGATGTTTCAACCAAAACCCATGCAGTTCATCTTCACCTGGTGCTGACCAATTTGTGATTTTCTTTGCTCTTTTTTCTACCAGTTTTGTTGTTATTACTAGTTCTTTCATTTCAACTTCTGTTTTATTTGCATCCACCTCTTTTAACCAAGCCGCATCCTTGTTGTATTTCTTTGGGTTATCCCATATCTGCTTCCAGAACTGCACTGTTTCTTCCTTGTCAGGTATGGACTGATCTTTGCCAGTTTCTCATGATAGGCATTGGTAGAAACGTTTCTGATTGGATTGAAATTGGAGGTTCTGCCTATAGTTTGCAATTCGAGCTTCATATCTACTGATTTTCCTGGCTATAGCTGTTATTTGTTGCTTTATTATTTCCAGTGCTTCATTGATCTTCATTGTTTCTAAGTGGTATTTCTTGATTAGGTATTCTTTGGTCTTCTTGTTCTTCAGCTTCTTTTCTTTCATCTGTTCTAGCTTGCTTGCATGTGATCTTAACTTGCTGATCTTATTTTATAGTCTAACCTTCCATTTTTCTGGTGCACTGTTTGTTTGTTTTTCTTTTTTGTTGATTTTGCATCCCAGGTATTCTGTTATAACTGCAGCGGTGCTGTACATTAGTTGGTTTGTTTCTTGCAATGAATTTGTGCTTATACTTGATATTGCAATATTTGCATCTTTTAATGCTTGTGCTAGCTCCAGGTCAGCAACTGCGCTCCGGCAGCAGCATCGGCCTTTGAGCCTGCCCCTGCGGCTCCCAGCCTCCTCTAGCCTTTGCAGAGAGAGAGAGACAGAGACAGAGAGAGGAATGTGTGCTTCCCTGCCTCTCTAGTGTGTGTGTGTGTGTGTGTGTTGGTTTTGGGTGTGTGGTGGTGTGGGTGATGTATGTAAAAGAGAGGGGACCACAGCTGTTCTTCCGAGGAGGCTGAAAAAAAGGCTTTTTTACTGGGGGGAGCTCCTCATTTGATGAGTCTCTGCAGGAAGCAGGAAGGGCAGGAGAGAAAGTAGCTAGCCCACAGCTATACAAGGCTGACTCAGGAAGTCTGGGAGTTGAAGTCCATGAGTCATAAAAGAGACGAGGTTGTCTACCCCTTATCTTGTTGGACAACAGCTTGAAGCTTGTCAGGTGAGCAGCAGATAGGAGAGGGGGGGAGAAAGAGAGAGAGAGGGAGAGAGAGAGAGAGAGAGAGGAAAGAGAGAGAGAGAAAGAAAGAGAGCGGGGGAAGAGGAGTGGCAGGCAGACCAAGGGCAGAGAGAGGGAGGGAGGGAGAGAGACAGAGAGACCCTTTTGACATCTAAAATGAAGATAACACTGCATATATCCTTTTTTACCGGTGTGTAGTACGTGTGGTGTGTATACTAGATATTAGACATAATCACATATACATATATACACACTACACACACAAACACACACACACAAACACACACCACCTGATACATAAAGGTAAAAAAATATTATGCAGGTTATTCTCATTTTAGATATTCAAAATGTTTGAACGGCTCCCCACTGTGTGGGGTGTGTGTGGGTCGGGAAACGAGCGTCCCCTAAGTGGCTCTTTAAGGTTTGGTTTGCCATCCCCTGTGCTAGCTGTTTCTTTGGAACAGCTTCAATGCAGGCAGCCTTATTCTGTTGTTTTTGTGCTGTTCTAGATGCTCAATTATTCTTTGTTTCAATTCTTTTATTTCTTTAGTTAGAGGGTTTTGTTCTTCCTGAGGAAGAGGTGCCTGGTTTCCAAATGAGAACAGTTGTATATCTCTACTGGATTCTTTCACTGCCAACTACCCCTGGTTTGCCTCTACATTCTGAATTACTTCTGGTAAGGCTTTGATTTCTTTGCCCTGGGTAAACCTTTGCAGTTCGTCCAATTCTGTTTCTGTGAATACTTTATTTCGTGTTATAAATCGGCGTTGATCTGCTAGTCTCTGTCTGTTATTTCTGATTTTGGATGTTGTTCTTTCCAGAACTGGTGCATTCGTTTTAGATATCCTCTTCTTGTTGGACTTGATCTGTAGTAACAGATCATTATTTCTTTGTTTTCCATCACTGTGTATCTGCGACGGGTAAAAACCTTTTCTTCCAGTAGTTCTGCAGCTGCTGGCCCTGGTTGCTCAGCCAACAGTCCTGAGTCCTGTAACCCATTTTTCACCAGAATCCAGGAACTCCAATATCTAGTGCGGACCTTGTTAACCCGGGCGACGTCCGAGCCGGTATGGCATTCTGAAATTTACGTCTCACCATATTTTTTAGGGGAGAGACACTCTGTGTCTGACTCCTCTGATGAGACCTGTCCAGTATGGTTGAACCTCTGGCATAGCTCTCATCTTCCTCAGAGTACACAAGCCCACAACCATGTCAACGTAGGGTCCATTATCTATTATTATCTATTATTATGATTATCCTATCATTATTATTATGATTATTAATCATCGCACAGTCAGCTAAGATGTCAGACGGATTTGGCATTTTGTCCTACCTATCGATTCCTTACCCAGCGAAACTTTTGGGATAGGCAGATGTGGATGTTTGATAGTATTACAGATATCGTCGCAGGATGAAGCAGTCCTATAAGGCCGCCTTTGCACTGACTATAGCGATTTGTCAGTGCCAATGGGGTCAAGTGCGGAGCTTCAGTGTTATGGATTGCACCCAAGGCGCCTCATCAACTATTTGGTACACCCTTGCTTGCTTTGCCACCAGTTTCTTCTATTTCTATTTGTAGGTAATTTTGTATTGTATTGGTATCTTCTTCAGATCTTTCGCTTATATAGCGAGCTGGTCTACGAGGCACCAGCAATCTCAGCCACATACACTATCCAAACTTTTTTGTCTTTCTTATCGACAATTGTTAAGTCTGGGGTATTATGTTGCAGGTGCTTGTCTGTTTGAATTCTGAAGTCCCAGAGCAGTTTAATTTTATCATTTTCTATGACTTTCTCTATTTGATGATCCCACCAGTTGTTGCTTACAGGCAAATGATATTTTTTGCAGATCTTCCAATGCACCATTGTTGCTACTTTGTCATGCCGCTGCTTGTAATCAGTTTGTGCAATCTTCTTGCAACAGCTTACCAAGTGGTCCACTGTTTCTTCAGCTTCTTTGCATAGGCGGCACTTACTGTCTGTTGCTGTCTTCTCAATTTTGACTTTGTATGCATTTGTTCTGAAGGCTTGGTCTTGTGCAGCCAGAATTAGTCCCTCGGTCTCTTTCTTCAATTTTCCTGCTCTTAGCCATTGCCAGGTTTTATTGTTATCTGCTTTCCCAGCTATTTTTTTCATGTATTGGCCATGTAGTGCTTTGTCTTCCCATGCCTCTATTCTGGTCTTCATTTGGTCTTTCTTGTAGGCCAGTGTGGTCTCTCCAGTAGTTAGTAAGCCTTCCTGATATACTAATTTCAGTGCATCTTCATCATTGTTCTTCAGATATTCTTCCAAAGCCATTTTCTCTTCTTCAACCATCTGATGTACTTGTAGCATTCCACGCCCACCTATTTGCCTTGGTAGATAAAGTCTATCAATGTCACTGCGTGGATGAAGGGCATGATTCATTGTCATTATTTTTCTGGTTTGCCTATCCATTGCTTTTAGTTATGCTTGAGTCCAGTCCACTATTCCAGCTGTGTACCTAATAACTGGGATTGCCCAGGTGTTGATTGCCTTTATGGTATTTCCTCCATTGAGTTTGGATTTTAAGATCTTCTTCACTCTCTTGATGTATTAACCTCTAATCTTTTTCTTGACTTCAGTGTGCTTGATGTTGTCAGCTTGAATGATACCCAAGTATTTGTAGTACTCTTCCTCATCCAGACTCTTAATGTGATTTTCGTGGGGATCTTGATTCATTCAGTTTTCATGATTTCCTGTCTGATAGAAGTGTGGCACATATGTCCAAGCCACAAACGCCATCTACAAGATCTGGTATAATAAGACAGTGACTTGAGCAGCGATTCTATTTCAGATGAGGTTCTTCAATCATACAGCATTCAGATCATTCCATATAAGGAAGGTGGAATATAGTCTGGCAGATGTTTCTGATGTTTGAATAGCCCTAGGTCCTGAGTTATTCAGTATTGTTGACAGAGGAAACAGTGCAATAACAAATAGTAAGTTGATAATGAATCTCTTGAACTATTCCTCTCTTGATGTATTAACCTCTACCAGCTCTCACAATTGATCTGCAACTGTGTCTTCCATTGTGCCATCGATCTTTGCACAAATTTTCTGATGTTTCTACTGATCCTGTTATTTCTAGTCACTTGATTATCCAATCATGTGGCAGAGAGTCAAATGCCTTTTTGTAGTCAATCCATGCCACATTCAGGTTGGTCTTCCTTCTTTTGCAGTTTTCCAAGATCATTTTGTTTATTAGGAGTTGATCTTTTGTTCCTCTGCTATTGGGGCGGTTTCCTTTCTGCTCAGGTGGAAAGAGATTGTTTTCAAATAGATGCTGTTGTACTGCATCAGCTACCACAACAGTTAGTAATTTGAAAGTTGTTAGTAAGCAGGTAATTGGCCTGTAGTTGCCTGGTGTTGCCCCTTTTGCTGGATTTTTCATTATTAGGTAGGTTTTCCCAGTTGTTAGACACTTTTCAATTTCTCCTCCTTGTAGTATATTGTTGAACTGCTTGGCAATGAGTGGGTGTATAACCGTTAGATGGGTCAAACCAAAAACCATGCAGTCTCATCTTCCACCTGGTGCTGACCAATTTTGATTTTCTCGTTGCCTCTTTTTTACTAACCATTTTTGTTTTAGTGCACTATTCTTTCATTTTCAAACTTATGTTTTATTTGCATCCACCTCTTTTAACCAAACCATCCTGGTGGTATTCTTTGGGTTATCCCAATATCTGCTTTCAGAAACTGCACTGTTTATTCCTGTCAGGTACTGACTGATTCCTTGCAGTTTCTCCATTGATGGATTGGTAGAAACGTTTCTGATTGGATTGAAATTGGAGGTTCTGCCTATAGTTTGCAATTCGAGCTTCATATCTACTGATTTTCCTGGATATAGATGTTATTTGTTGCTTTATTATTTCCAGTGCTTCCTTGATCTTCCTTGTTTCTAAGTGGTATTTCTTGATTAGGTATTCTTTGGTCTTCTTGTTCTTCAGCTTCTTTTCTTTCATCTGTTCTAGCTTGCTTGCATGTGATCTTAACTTGCTGATCTTATTTTCTAGTCTAACCTTACATTTTTCTGGTGCACTGTTTGTTTGTTTTTCTTCTTTGTTGATTTTGCATCCCAGGTATTCAGTTATAACTGCAGCTGTGCTGTACATTAGTTGGTTTGTTTCTTGCAGTGAATTGGTGCTTATACTTGCTATTGCAGTATTTGCATCTTTTAATGCTTGTGCTAGCTGTTTCTTTGGAACAAGCTTCAATGCAGGTAGCCTTATTCTGTTGTTTTTGTGTTGTTCTAGATGCTCAGTTATTCTTTGTTTCAATTCTTTTATTTCTTTAGTTAGAGGGTTTTGTTCTTCCTGAGGTAGAGGTGCCTGGTTTCCAAATGAGAACAGTTGTATATCTCTGCTAGATTCCTTCACTGCCAACTCCCCCTGGTTTGCCTCTACATTCTGAATTACTTCTGGTAAGGCTTTGATTTCTTTGCCCTGGGTAAACCTTTGAAGTTCGTCCAATTCTGTTTCTGTGAATATTTTATTTCGTGTTATAAATATCGGCGTGATCTGCTAGTCTCTTGTTCTGTTATTTCGCATTCTTGATGTTGTCTACCAGATAAGGTGCATCGGTTTTAGATATCTCTCTTGTTGGACTTGATCTGTAGTAACAGATCATTATTTCTTTGTTTTCAACCACTGTGTATCTGCGACGGGTAAACATCTTTTCTTCCAGTAGTTCTGCAGCTGCTGGCCCTGGTTGCTCAGCCAACAGTCCTGAGTCCTGTAACCCATTTTTCACCAGATATCCAGGAACTCCAATATCTAGTGCGGACCTTGTTAACCCGGGCGAAGTCCGAGCCGGTATGGCATTCTGAAATTTACGTCTCACCATATTTTTTATGGGAGAGACACTCTTTGTCTGACTCCTCTGATGAGACCTGTCCAGTATGGTTGAACCTCTGGCATAGCTCTCATCTTCCTCAGAGTACACAAGCCCCACAACACGTCAAGGTAGTGC
>NW_024098109.1:0-132173 GCF_016545835.1 Crotalus tigris | reverse complement strand
CCTCCAGAAGTTGTGAATGCTCCAACGCTGGAAGTTTTTAAGAAGGGACTGGACAGCCATTTGTCCGAAATGGTGTAGGGTCTCCTGCCTGAGCAGGGGGTTGGACTAGATGACCTCCAAGGTCCCTTCCAACTTTATTATTATATATATATCATATATATCAGACAGCCACTTCTCTGGAATGGTGTAGGGTTTCCTGCCTGAGCAGAGGGGTTGGACTAGATGATCTCCAAGATCCCCTCCAACTTTTATTATTATTATTATATATATCATAAATCATATATATCATATATATCAGACAGCCACTTGTCTGAAATGGTATAGGGCAGGAGTAGGCAACCTTGGCTCTTTTATGACTCGTGCACTTCAACTGTGCTGGCTCAGGAATTCTGGGAGTTGAAGTCCACGAGTCATAAAAGAGCCAAGATTGCCTACCTCTGGCATAGAGTTTCCTGCCTGAGCAGAGGGGTTGGACTGGATGACCTCCGAGGTGCCTTCCTCCTCGGTGACCGTGCCACTCTGTGACTCCTTGCAGGCACCAACATGCTGATGGTGGGGGTCCACGGGCCCAAGAGCCCCTGCGACGAAGTCTACGTCAAGCACATGGGCAACCGGGTCTACAGCGTGACCTACACCGTCAAAGAGAAGGGCGACTACATCCTCATCGTCAGGTGGGGGGACGAGGCCGTGCCCGGCAGCCCCTACCAAGTCAGCGTGCCCTAGGAGGGGGCCGGAGCCCACCCGCCCCCTCGGCCCCGCCCTCCCCTAGGCCCAGAACTGGCACCCGTGACCGAGGCGGGGGCGAGGGAGAGGCGCAACCGTGGGACAATCGCTGGCCTCCCCCTCCTCAAATTGGACTTTGGCTTTTGAGGGGTTCTCCAGGTGGACGGGGGCTGGGACGGGTAGGGGGAGAGGGATACGGGGGAAGGGGGGTGGGGGTGGGAGGGGGAGGCTGTTTGAGCTGGTGAGGGGGGTGGGGGGGCCCCCAGTGAGGCCGGACTGGGAAGGAGGAGAGGAAGGGACGTCGTCGTAGGGATGGAAGGATGCTTGCGTGGCTTTAATTTGGATTCACCCCCAAACCACAGCCACGCAAGGGGCTAGTCCTCAGCCTGCCCTGGGCTTGACTACTTAAAGACCTTTTTTAACCTGGCCTTGACTTGGGAGAAAGAGACTTTTGCACACACTGGAAAAAGGAATGGAAGAAAGAAGCAACAAAGGAGTAAGCAAAATCCAGGGGTGGCTCCCAAACTGCAGCCAAATTTGAGGAGAGGGCTGGGGGCGGCGGGGGGGGGAGGGTGAGCCTACCCTTCCCCCTCGACGAAGGTATGTTTGTTGAGTGGTGCGGAGAGGAAACAAAAATAAGTGCCAAGTGTGGGTCTTGG
The DNA here is from genome assembly GCF_016545835.1 of Crotalus tigris. Lineage (NCBI taxonomy): Eukaryota > Metazoa > Chordata > Lepidosauria > Squamata > Viperidae > Crotalus > Crotalus tigris. Next base: position 130,791 of record NW_024098109.1, on the reverse strand, counting down.
AAAGGGGATCACCAATGCATCTCTTGAGAGGAGAGCACAAATGCCTTCCCAGCAAACTTTCTGAGTACGTCCTGTGAAGGCGGTGGGGTGCTTTGGATTCGAATCCAAACCCTGCTCTCCTGAAGCAGCGCAGTGGCCTGGGGCTTTTTAAAGCAGCCGCCTCTTTCCCTGGATTCCCAGGGAAAAAGAGGCAGTGTTTTAAAAAGCGCTAAGTCCAGTGTTTCTCAACCTTGACAATTTTAAGGCATGCGGACGTCAACTCCCAGAATTCCACAGCCAGCAATGCTGGCTGTGGAATTCTGGGAGTTGACATCCACATGCCTTAAAATTGTCAAGGTTGAGAAACACTGCGCTAAGCAGAGACCTCCGACACGACTTCCAGGAATTGGATCCGAAGCATTACGGCATGACTCTCTTTCCTGGGGGGGGGGGCTTCTTCCCACATTGTTCAACAGTTGTGCTTCACTGTGAAGGGGTTAGCTCAGGCCAAAGAGATTTGTGTGTGTTTTTTCTTTTTTTTAAGAAAAGGAGGAAGGGGAAAAAAAATATTAAAAAAGTAGGGGAAAGGGGAACACAGCTCTTGCAAGGCCCAGGTAGTCAGGAGAGGGGGCGTATTTTTTCTCTCTCTCTTTCTCTCTCTCTCTTTCTCTCTTTTTTTTTTTTTAAAAGTAAAGTGTTTGAGGTTGTGTGTGTTCACTGGGGCTGGGATGGCGTTACCACTAGGAGTAGAGGTGGCCAAGTCAGAGCAGCCACCTTGCACCCAACTGACCTGCCCCTCAGCAATAAAGTTTACTTGCTTTTAAAAATCAGCCTCCTGGTTTTTTTTTTTTTTTTTGCCTTACTGTTGGTTTGGGAGGGGGAGGGAGAGTACAGGGTCCCCCCCCCAAATTTTTTCCCTTAGGCTCCTTTTCCAACCATTGGTGATTGGTCGGTTTTTAGCACTGATGATGTTATCTAGTTGGGTCATGAAATGTCTGCAAGAAAACCACCAAGCTCAGAGAGCACCAGGGACCCACAGTTCCCTCCCTTCCTCCCTCCCTTCCTTCCTCCCTTCCTCCCTTCCTTCCTTCCTTCCTTCCTCCTTTCCACTCCCTTCTAGCCCTGATGATGTTACCTAGTTGGGTCATGACATGTCTGCAAGAAAACAACCAAGCTCAGAGAGCACCAAAGATCCCACAGTCGTCCTTCTCCTCTTCCTCACCTCCTCCTCTTCCTTCCCTCCCCAACTCCTCTTCCTCCTCCTCCTCCTCTCCGCAGCCCCTCCTCCCTTCTAGCACTGATGATGTTATCTAGTTGGGTCATGCAACGTCTACAAGAAAGCTACCCAGCTCAGAGAGCACCAAGGATCCCACAGTGCTTCTTCCTCCTGCTCCTCCTCTCCACAAACCTCACTCTCCTTCTAGCACTGATGATGTTCCCTACTTGGGTCATGAAACGTCTGCAAGAAAACAGCCAAGCTCAGAGAGCACAAGGACCCTCCCCCACAGTCCTCTTCCTCCTCCTCTCTGCAAAAAACCTTCCTGTTTAGCACTGATGTTGTTACCTAGTTGGGTCATGAAATGTCTGCAAGAAAACCACCAAGCTCAGAGAGCATCAAGGACCCTTATTCCTTCTTCCCCCCTCTTCCTCTCTGCATACCTTCTATCAGTTCTAGATGATGTTACCTAGTTGGGTCATGAAACTTCTGCAAAAAAAGCCACCAAGCTCAGAGAGCACCAAGGACTCCACAATCCTCCTTCTTCTTCCTCTCCTCCTTCTCCTCCTCCCCCCTCTCCTTCTCTCTGCATACCTTCTACCATCTCTAGATGATGTTACCTAGTTGGGTCATGAAACATCTGCAAGAAAATAACCAAACTGGGGGAGCACTAAGTCCTCCTCCACCTCCACCTCCTTTTGGTGACCAAACCTGGATGCTGTATTCCAAGTGTGGTCTTACCAAGGCCTTATAAAGCAGTACTAACACTTTACCTGATCTTTATTCTATCCTTCTGTCGATGCAGCCCAGCATTGTGTTGGCCTTTTTGGCTGCTGCCGCACACGGCTGACTCCTATTTAAGGGATGGTCCATGGTCCACTAGGACTTCCGATGTCCCTCTTGCAGCTATTGCTATTGAGCTAGGTACCACCTATACTACTACTCTACCTTTGCATTTGGCTTGTCTTGCCTAATTGTAAAACCTTATTTTCTTCATCACTGACGTTCATTTTGTTAGGTAGGGCCCCGGGTTCAAGTCTGTCAAGAACCTTCTTTATCTTAAGCCTGTCTTCTGAGGTGTTGCCTGTTCCTGCCAGCTTGGTTTAGAATAATAGGATAACAGAGTTGGAAGGGACCTTGTAGGTCATCTAGTCCAACCCCCTCTCCCCACCCAAGCAGAAGACCCTACACCATTTTTAGACAAATGGCTGTCCAATCCCCTCGTATGATGATAATGATGAAGAACAAACGGGCTGATTGTTCCAATCCTTGCAAAATAATTAATGGAGAGAAAAAAAGAAAGGCATCCGCGGAACCCGTACATCCACAGCCACAAATACATCTTTATTTTCCTATCTCTACAATTCTGATGGCTTCATAGGTGTTTCTTTTCAACGACGCATGCGCTGAGGTAAGAACGCATTGCCCCTCGAACACTCTTTACCTCCTATCTCTATGATCTCAATGGGTATGGAGGCGGCTTCTTTTTCACGACGCATGCGCCGAGGCAGGAACACGTTCCTTCGGACACTGCGCTTGCGCGTCTCGGCGCGCTATAAGCTTACTACAGCGCCTGCGCGAGAGGAAAGTCAGCTGCTTTTGCTGTTCCACCTCTTTGGCGCGATTATGGCGGGCCGGGGGAAGCTGATCGCCGTCCTGGGCGACGAGGACACGGTGACCGGGTTTCTGCTGGGCGGCGTGGGGGAGCTGGACAAGCACCGGCGCCCGAACTTCCTCGTGGTGGAGAAGGAAACGGCGCTGGCCGAGATCGAGGAGGCCTTTCGGTGAGGAAGGAGGAGGGGGGGTGGCGAAGGAGGGAGAAGAGCCGGGAGGAGGTTGCCCGGGAAACGGCAAGGGAAGGACCATTGCGCTCTGAAAACGGGGGAGGGGGCGCTGCGTTTGGGAAGGGACCATTGCCTGTCATGGGGGGAGTTGGGATGAAACCAAGCCAATGTAAACCGGCAGGGCGGAAGAGACCACCTACTCTTCTGAGGGGGCATCGCAGAAAATGTGAGGCTAAACCATTCCAGGCCGGGGGGGGAAGCAATGCTTGTTTAATGGAGGTTATTTTAATGGGGAGAAGAGAAAGGAACTAAATGGGAAGAAATGATGGATTGAGTAAAAAGAGGAAAAGCCGTTCCTAGATGTAGGTAATCCTTGCATTACGACCACAATCCAGCCCAACCAGACGGTTAAATGAAATTTGCCCTGTTTTACGACCTTTGTTTCCGTCGTTAAGTGGATCACTGCAGTTAAGTTAGTCACCTGGTTGTTAAGTGAATCTGGCTTCCCCATTCACTTGGCTCGTCAGAAGGTGGCAAAAAGGGGAATCACACGACCCCAGGATGCTGTGACTGTCGTAAGTATGAGTCAGTTGCCTACTTTGATCGTGCATCTACGGGGATGCTGCAACGGGCGTAAGTGTGAAAAACAGTCACATTTTTCAGTGCCGGTGTAACTTTGAACAGTCCCTAAAAGACCATTGTAAGTCAATTAGAGCAGGGGTCTTCAAACTGGGCCCTTTGATGACTGGTGGACTTCAACTCCCAGAATTCCTCAGCCAACCTCCATTTTGTTTTCAAACTTGGCCCTTTGATGACTTGTGGACTTCAACTCCCAGAATTCCTCAGCCAGCCTCCATTTTGTTTGTTAGTTTTAAGACAGGGGTCTTCCAACTTGGCCTTTTGATGACTGGTGGACTCCAACTCCCAGAATTCCTCAGCCAGCCTCCATTTTGTTTGTTAGCTTTAAGACAGGGGTCTTCCAACTTGGCCCTTTGATGACTGGTGGACTTCAACTCCCAGAATTCCTCATCCAGGGGGTTTCTGTGCAGTCTCCACCTTTAAATTTCCTCCCTGTTGGGCTTGCTGGTCATGGTTAGAATTGGCCAGCATGATCCTGTAGACACCTCTTTGCAAAATCTGAGAAGGCCTTGGACTCAGCCGGTGCTTTGTTTGCCCACAAACACAAAAAATCCAGCGTTGGCTGCTTTTTGCAGGTCGGGTTCCCTGGGAAGGACCTGCCCTTGTCCTCCGTGACCTTGAGGGAGCAGGAGACATAAAGGAGGCAGGATTCGGTCCCTGCCCGGCCTTTGTGCCTGTTGAATAGTTTTCCCTCCCGGAAGAAAATATTTCCCCAATTCGGGAAATTCCTCATTTGCTCTTCGGAGGAAGTCTGGGTGGTGCGGGTATCCTGCTTTAAGTTCGGAATCAGTAATTAAATCACGGTCTCTCAATCGTAGGGATGTGGTGGCTGGGGAACCCCGGGAGTTGTAGTCCACACATCATAAAGTGGCTGAGGTTGAAAAAGACTGAATTGTTTTGGGAACATTCTGCTCCTGTGTGAATTCGGCAGCTGCTTCCCAGAATAATATTTATGGTGTTTTCTTCCTGTAGATAAAGTCTATCTTTGGTTCCTTTTAATCTTGTTTATTATGTTTTGTTCCCATCATCTGTAAGCCGCCAAGAGTCACCTTGTAGTAGAGGGAGCCCTAGTACAGGAGTAGAGGGAGCGTCAGTAGTAGCCCCAATAGTAGAGGGAGTCCTAGTAGTAGAGGAAGCCCCAATATTAGCCCCAATAGTAGAGGGAGTCCTAGTAATAGCCCTAGTAGTAGAGGAAGCCCCAATATTAGCCCCAGTAATAGTAGGTGGAGCCCCAAGGAGTTTGTGGAGTCCCAGTAGTAGCCCCGGTAGTAGGGGGAACCCCAAAGAGCTGATGGAGTAGCCCCAATAGTAAAGGGAGCCCCAGTGGTAGCTCCAGTATTAATGGGAGCCCAGTAATTGCCCTAGTAGTAGAGGAAATCTCAATAGTAGCCCAGGAGTAGAGGGAGTCCTAGTAATTGCCCTAGTAGTAGAGGAAGCCCCAATAGCCCCAGTAGTAGGTGGAGCCCCAAGGAGTTTGTGGAGTCCCAGTAGTAGCCCCGGTAGTAGGGGGAGCCCCAAAGAGCTGATGGAGTAGCCCCAATAGTAGATGGAGCTCCAGTAGTAGCCCCAATAGTAAAGGGAGCCCCAATGGTAGCTCCAGTAGTAGAGGGAGCCCTAGTAGTTGCTCTAGTAGTAGAGGGAGCCCCAGTAATAGAAGGTGGAACCCCAGGGAGCTGGAGGAGTTGCCCCAGTGGGAACCCCAGTAGTAAGGGCAGCCCCAGTAGCAGCGGTGGGGGAAGCCCCCAAGAGCCAGACCCCTTGTAACTCCTCCGTCCCACTTCCCCTCCGCCTGCAGGGGCTTCCTGGCCCGCGAGGACATCGGCATCGTCCTCATCAACCAGTTCATCGCGGAGATGATCCGCCACGTCATTGACGCGCACACCAAGTCGTTGCCCGCCGTGCTGGAGATCCCGTCCAAGGAGCACCCCTACGACGCCTCCAAGGACTCCATCCTACGCCGGGCCAAGGGCATGTTCACTGCCGAAGACCTGCGGTAGGTGGCCTGGAGAGTCCACTCCCGACCCGGGCCGACTTCTACTACTTCGCGGTGGTCACCTCTTCCTCTGCCTCTCCTCGTGTTGCCTTCCGGTTCTTCACCTTCCGCTCCTCGTCGTGCGGAGGAACGCGTCTGCGTTGGAGACTTCTCCTTCGGCCCTTTTGAGTGTCCAGGCTGCTGTTCCTCCCCTCCTGTTGACCTCATTGGAGTCAGGAACCATGGAAGAACCCTGGTTCTAAGCGCGGCTGGCTGGGGGATTCTGGGAGTTTGATGTCCACAGGTCTTCCAGTGGCCAAGATGGAGCGTGAGGTTCCACCATCCAATCCGGGGTTTCTCAACCTCGTAAGACGGGTGGACTTCAACGCTGGTGGCGTGGTGCCCACTTCCCTTTCATCTGGGGTGCTTTGAAGAAGACACCCCTCTCTCCATTTTCTCCATGGGACCCAGGTTGCGTCCCCCATATTTCTCTGGGGCCAGAATTGTCCTGGTTGCCTTTCCATGTCCTACTTTGATCCTTGTTCTTCACCAGCAGTTATGCTCCTCAACACAGATCTAGAACAGGGGTCTTCAAACTTGGCCCTTTGATGACTTGTGGACTTCAACTCCCAGCATACACGTGCCTGGCTGAGGAATTCTGGGAGTTGAAGTCCACAAGTCATCAGAGGGCCAAGTTTGAAGGCCCCTGATTTAGCGGTACTTCAGCCCAAGTTCTCTGTTTCTTCTCCCTGTCCTCCTACTTCCTGCTATTTAAGCCCTTTCCTTGAGGATGGAACCCCCCAAATGGGTTTGAAGTTAAGCTGGGATATCCTGGCTTGATGCCTTGGAGAAGCTGGTCTGTCTGTCTGTTTCCTAGTGCAATACCCAAACATCTGTCTCCCAGAGGATTTACAATCCAGATGAAAATTGTTCCAAAGTTTTGCCTCCCTTCCAAGGACCGAGTTGTCCCCTTGACCGTGGGTTGGCTAGAAGGAAGTTCTCCTCCGATGAACCATTTTGAGTCTTCTTCAGCCTGGCTCCTGGTTTCCCAGCCTTGCTGCTTGAAGATGGGTGAGTGTGGACTTCAACTCCCAGAATTCCTCAGCCAGCAGGAATTCTGAATGTGGCAGGCTGGGGGATTCTGGGAGTTGTCGTCCATACATCTTCAAGTGGTTAAGGTTGAAATTCCACAATCCAAGTTGGTATTTCTCAACTTTAGCCACTTGAAGATGCGGGACTTCAACTCCCAGAATTCCCTAGGCAGCAGGGTTCTTAAGCACGGCTGGCTAGGGAATTCTGGGAGTTGAAGTCCATACGTCTTCCAAGTGGCCACGGTTGACATTGCACAATCCAATTTAGTGTTCTCAGTGTCAGCCCACTTTCAGATGTGTGGATTTCAAGGCTGGCTGGGGAATTCTGGGAGTTGAAGTCCACGCCTCTTAAAGTGGCCGAGTTGAGAAACCCTGGCTTAGGGGCTTCACATGGCTCATCTGGGGGATGTCTGGGGGGTCTAGGCCCCCAAACTGGAAGAGTCCGATCCTCTTTTTCAACCCTACGCTGCCTACAGAGTGATATCTACTAGCAGTTGCAATGTCTGGTGTCTTGGAAGCAACCTTGTCTGTTAATGGAAGCAACCTTGTCTGTTAATGGAAGCAACTTGGCCTGTCGGCTGGAAGAAGTTATTAATAAAACTGATTTCTCTTTGATTTTGGTCTCGGCGTGCTCAATTTGGGTGAAGTGGGAGGCGATTCAGATGAAAGATGGTTCTCTTTCCACCCTGCATTTTGTGTCTCTGACTCAGCAAGCTCTTTTCAGCCCCGGCCGTTGTGGGCTCACTCTTTCCCTGCAATCTCTCCCCCCCATGGGGAAGTGGAGGGTGCCAATCCTTGCACGCGCTGGTGGGTCACTTCCTGGCTGCTGTCTGCCAACCAGCCTCTCATGCTGAAATGGGCGACTCGGTCTGTGTTCTTGGGTTGGTACGATTTCTCGTGGTTTGTGGTTCACTGTGGCCTTACATGACAACGCAATTCAGACCTCAAGCATTGATGCGGTTTTCTTGATTAGTTCAATTCATAAGCTATCTGAATCATTCAGGGATCTAGGTGAAGGGTTTCTTTCTTTCTTTCTTTCTTTCTTTCTTTCTTTCTTTCTTTCTTTCTTCTTTCTTTCTTTCTTTCTTTCTTTCCTTCCTTCCTTCCTTCCTTCCTTCCTTCCTTCCTTCCTTCCTTCCTTCCTTCCTTCCTTCCTTCCTTCCTTCCTTTCCTTTTTTCTTCAAAATAAATTTTCATTTATTTTAAGCACATTTTCCTTCCTTCCTTCCTTCCTTCCTTCCTTTCTCTTTCTTTTTCTTCCTTTCCTTTTTTCTTCAAAATAAATTTTCATTTATTTTAAGCACATTTTCCTTCCTTCCTTCCTTCCTTCCTTCCTTTCTCTTTCTTTTTCTTTCTTTCCTTTTTTCTTCAAAATAAATTTTTATTTATTTTAAGCACATTTTCCTTCCTTTCCTTCTTTCTTTTGCTCCTTTCTTTCCCTTTCCTTTTTTTCCTTCCTTCCTTCCTTCCTTCCTTCCTTCCTTCCTTCCTTCCTTCCTTCCTTCCTTCCTTCCTTTCTTCCTTCCTCCCTCCCTCCCTCTTTCCTTCCTTCCTTCCTTCCCTCCCTCCTTTCTTCCTTCCTTCCTTCCTTCCTTCCTTCCTTCCTTCCTTCCTTCCTTCCTTCCTTCTTAAAAGTTGCCAAGTTTGGAGACCCTGCTGGCTGAGGATTTCTAGGAGTCAAAGGCCATAAACCTGACAGGCGTGGAGGGTCCCTGGTTTAGAACATAGAATAACAGGATTGAAAGGGACCTCGGAGACCACCTAATCCAACCTCCTGCTCTACCAGGAGACCCTGTATCCCTCCAGACAAAGGCTTGGCTCGGCTACCAACAGTGGAAAATGGCCTGAGCCAATTCAAGGGACCACTGATGATGGGGAGGCCATGGTTTTGGGCCCTCCTGGTTGAGATTCTCAGGGTGGCCTGCCTCTTTCCTCTCCCTCCTGGAGGAGGACAGGGCAAGGTGACCTCACAAGAGGCTGTGCTTGCAGCTGTGAAGTAGCAGCAGCTCACCCAATTTGATGGCCACCCCTGTAGTCCATCCAGAACATCGCACTCCCACCCTTACAGCTGAAAGGAAGACCACCCGGGAGCTTGTCTCTATGCCGCTACGAGAAGAGGGCTTAAGAAGGGAAGCTGGCATCTGCGGTCCCGGTCAGATAAGTCTCGTGGGTAGCCGGGCAGGGCTACCTTCTCGTCCCGCTCAGCCATGGCGCGTCCGCTCAACATGGACACGCTTCAGCAGAACTTCTGGAAGGAAGAATATCAGAAAGAGATCATGCTACGCTTCGCCTGGCACCAGAAGTACGGGGCCCTGGTCAAAGCCAAGCAGGAGAGCCTACGGGAACGGCGCAAGAAGGCCGAGGACACCACCCTCCGCCTGCCCTCCATCCGCCCCCCGCCCCCGGTCAAACCCAGCTCTCCCCCTCCACCCCTCCCTCCACCCCCGCCCAAGCTGGTCCAGCTGCTGGCCCGGGAACGTGACCTGACCGGACTGGACACGGCCCTTTTGGAGATGGAGATGAAGCCGGCTCCTCGCGAAGTGCGCAACCTTCTGTATCAGGGAATCTCCCACGAGGACGAGGGACGTTACCGCTACTTGAAGATGCGCCTTCTCGTCGCGCCGGAGGAGAAGTACACCTTCCCCATCACCACCAACTTCACCTACGGCTGGCAGATGGGTGAGTGGGTGGGTGGGCAGGAAGGATGGGGAGGGCGCCTACGGGGATGCATGCAAGTGGACTGTGGGGAGGATCTGTCCGGAGGCAACCAAAATGCAGGCCAGTGGTGCGAAAAACACGATCCGGACTTTGGGCAGGAAACACCAAACGCACAGAGGTCGAACGGGGTATGTGGCTCACAAAATGAAATTTAATGGGGAAAAAAAATTAAGGTTCTACATTTAGAAAAACCAAATGTGCTTGTACAGAGTAGGGGGTACCTTGCTCAACAGTAGCAACTGGGAGAGGGATCGCGCAGTCCTAGTGGACGATCACTTAAATCGGAGCCAGCCGTGTGCGGCAGCTGCCAAAAAAGCCAACACAGTGCTAGGCTGCATTCACAGAGGGATAGAATCGAGATCATGTGAAGGGTTAATACCGCTTTACAAGGCCTTGGGAAGGCTACACTTGGAATGCTGCATCCAGTTTTGGTCACCACGAAGTAAAAAAGATGTTGAGACTCTAGAAAGAGTACAGAGAAGAGCAACAAAGATGGTTAGGGGACTGGAGGCTAAAACATACGAAGAATTGGGTAGGTCTAGTAGTTTAATGAAAAGAAGGAGTAGGGGGGACATGATAGCAGCGTTCCAGTATTTGAGGGGCTGCCCCAAAGAAGGGGAGGGTTCAGCCTCTTCTCCAAGGCGCCTGAAGGCAGGACAAGAAGCAACGGATGGAAACTCATCAAGGAGACAAGCAACCTGGAACTCAGGAGAAATCAACCAGTGGAACTGCTTGCCTCCAGACGTTATGGGTGCTCCAACACTTTTAAGAAGAGACTGGGCAGCCACTTGTTGAAATGGTATAGGGCAGGGGTGTCAAAGTGCTGGCCCGCGGGACAGTTCCATCATACTGGAGCCGCGCCCACCCCATTGCCGGCCATGGCGAAAAAGCTCCAATACGTCGCACGACATCGCCAGTTTGACATGCCTGCTACCTTCCTGCCTTGAGCAGGGGGTTGGCCTAGAAGACCTCCGAGGTCCCACGATTCTATAAGCCTCTCCTTGGTCTTCTCCTAGCCCTGTCCACCTAAGGCAGTGGTTCTCAACCTGTGGGTCGGGACCCCATTTGGGGGTTGAACGACCATTTCACGGGGGTCGCCAAACAACGCAGTCCGCCATTTTTCCCCCCTTTTCCTTAGCTGTGCTCCTCCCTTTTCTTCTATTGGCTTTTGAAAGCCAATAGAATAGACTCTCTTGAATAGAGTCTAATTCTATTGGCTTTCAAAAGCCAATAGGAATTGTCCAGGCTGTCTCTGCCCTGCTGAGCCCGCCAAAAGCCCCAGTCTGCAAACGGTGCTGCACCAGTTGAGTAGTCCTCGACTTACGACCGGTTTGGTAGTCCTCGGCTTACGACCGGTTGGGGGGTTGCAGCATTAAAAAGGTTGAGAACCACTGACCTCAGGTCTCTCAGGCCCGCTTTTGGGAAGGACTTTCCCCTCAAAGGGGCCACACGGCTGCCTTGTCTTCTTTGTCTCCCGTCATATCTCCTTTGTGTCTTCCAGGGAAAATGGCCGCCTTCCACGTGGCCCCCACAGCCAAGACCCGCACCGACAGCTTCTTCCGAAAGAACGGCGCCTTCTCTCTGCTGCATCCTCGCGATGTGGCCCTCTGAGTGCCAGTTCCACAGAAACCAAGACTATTGGATTACTTTGGTGCCCGTCTCCTTCCTTGGCCAGCATCTAAGGTGGCGTCAGGATGATCTGTTCTAGAACCATCCATCCAAGGCAGGGCAGGTTTGGACAATGGAGAGAAGGGCGTCGCGTAGCTCTCTCTTGTCCTCTTGGGGAGGTGCGTGACTCGCTTAACAACCGTCCTCCTAGGCCAGGAGGATTCTGGCCCCAGGGGGGGTAGTGTCATCCTACTAGGGCAGTGGTTCTCAACCTATTTAATGCCGCGACCCCCAACCGGTCGTAAGTCGAGGACTACTCAACCGGTCGTAAGTCGAGGACTACTCAACGGGTGCAGCACCGTTTGCAGACTGGGACTTTTGGCGGGCTCAGCAGGGCAGAGACAGCCTGGACCATTCCTGTTGGCTTTTGAAAGCCAATAGAACTAGACTCTATTCAAGAGAGTCTATTCTATTGGCTTTCAAAAGCCAATAGAATAAAAGGGAGTAGCACAGCTAAGGAAAAGGGGGAAAAAATGGCGGACTGCGTTGTTTGGCGACCCCCGTGAAATGGCCGTTCGACCCCAAATGGGGTCCTGACCCACAGGTTGAGAACCACTGTACTAGGGTCTCCAGATGTAGACTGTTAAGACGGGATTCAAAACTCGTCTTCCAGGGTTTCGTTCCGTGGGCCGTTGCATTGTTAGACAACGGCAGTACAAACATTATTGGGGGGTGGGGGCGTGACAGGAAGTCCTCGACCTATGACCACAATTGAGCCCACAGTTTCTGTCGCTAAGTGGGACAGTGAAGTGAGTTTTGCTCCATTTTACAACCTTCCTTCCTGTGAAGTAAATCGCGGCAGTTGTAGTCACACGATCGTTAAGCGAACCCTACTTTCCCCCGTGGACTTAGCCTCGTCAGAAGGTTGCAAAACGGGGATCACATGACTCCCCACCGTCATAAATGTGAGTCGGTTGCCAAGCGTCTGAATTTTGATCCCGTGACCACAGGGGACACTGTGACAGACGTAAAGGATCCTAAGTCACCTTTTTTTTTCAGCGCAGTTGTAAGTTTGGTCCCTAAATGAACTGTTATAAGTTGAGGATTACGTAGAACCTTGCAGGAAGGGAGATGTAAAATACCGATATTTATTATTTATTTGTTTATTAACTCCTTTTGCCCTCCATCTCCCCTATAAGGCGACTCTGGGCGGTGATATATTATGTCAGGCTCCCCGTACAAGTTTTAAGTACGTGCTTTCCATACAGCTAGTCAGTCCTCAACATACGACTGTAATTGAATCCACAGTTGTTAAGTCGTGTGGGTCCTCCTCCACTGATGACCACAACTGACTGCGCAATTTCAGTCGCAAGTCGTGGGGGATTGTCCTCAGCTTACAACCATAATTGACTGCACAACTTCAGTCGTTAAGTCATGACAATCATCCTTGAATGATCACAATGGAGTCCATGATTTCAGTCGGGACGGTCCTCCTCTATTTAGGACCAATAAATTGACTCCACCATTTCAGTCGCAAGTCGTGGGGGATTGTCCTCCACTTAACGACCGTCATGAACAACTTCAGTCGTAAGTCATGACAATCATCCTTGAATTATCACAATGGAGTCCATGATTTCAGTCGGGACGGTCCTCCCCTATTTAGGACCAATAAATTGACTCCACCATTTCAGTCGCAAGTCATGGGGGATTGTCCTCCACTTAACGACCGTCATGAACAACTTCAGTCGTAAGTCATGACAATCATCCTTGGAATTATCACCACAACTGAGTCCACAGTTTCAGTCGGGACGGTCCTCCTCTATTTAGGACCAATAAATTGACTCCACCCTTTCAGTCGTAAGTCACGACACTCATCCTCGACTTACGACTGCCATTGACTCCTCAATTCAGGTGGACCTTGCGACGGTCGTCCTGGACTTACGACCACGAGTTCAGTCGTAAGTCACGACAGCCGTCCTTGAATTTCGACCAGACTACTTGAGTCCACAATTGCAGTCACCAACGTGACGCGCCTAAAGTGAGTGAGGAATTCTGGGAAATGAAGTCCACGTGTCTTAAAAGTGGCCAAGGTTGAAAAAAACACTGCTTTTTAATGGATTCCTGCACTGAGTAAATACCTTTTCCGACACACACGTTGTACAATTCTGGGAAATAAGACGGCAACACACAGCAACAAGAACATGTTAGAATTAATGCCTGGTACACCCTGGATCAAAAAAAAACCTTCACGTCATCTACAACCCTCTTGAGAAAGTTCTGGCAACGGGACTTTCCAGAAACACTGGGTGGTCCATTTCTTCTGGAGTTTGCTCATCTGGTTGTTCCAGATGTTGTTTGAGGGTTTTCCAGAAGTACATGGGGTTTTTTTCGGGGGGGGGGGGAGAAGTTTGTCGAGTTTCAGATGGACCTAAAACCGCTTTTGAGATGTGTTTCTGGAAAACTGCCGAACTACATGCTGGTTGGTGCTTTCCAGAAGGGGGGGCGAAATTGCTGTGTTGTACGAATGGACATTTTACAACGAACAAAGACAAATGATTGTCCACCCAGGGGCAACAAGGATGTGCTGAAGATATCTTGCAAACAAGAACAACACCACAACTAGTGAAAAAGGCAAGGTGGTCACCCAAAGTATTCCTGATCTTTTTATAAATTAATGGGGTGATTCTTATCCAGCTATGATCATCCTACCTTTTATTGTTGCTCTGATTGTCCACCAAATGTGATCTTCTTCTTCTTCTTCTTCTTCTTCTTCTTCTTCTTCTTCTTCTTCTTCTTCTTCTTCTTCTTCTTCTTCTTCTTCTTCTTCTTCTTCTTCTTCTTCTTCTTCTTCTTTTCTTCTTCTTCTTCTTCTTCTTCTTCTTCTTCTTCTTCTTCTTCTCCTTCTCCTCCTCCTCCTCCTCCTCCTCCTCCTCCTCCTCCTCCTCCTCCTCCTCTTCTCTTTCTCCTCCTCCTTTCTTTCTCCTCCTCCTCCTCTTTCACCTCCTCCTACTTCTTCTTCTCCTTTTCTCCTCCTCTTTTCCTCCACTCTGCAAACCCTCCTCTCTTCTAGCACTGATGATGTTGCCTATTTGGGTCATGAAACATCTGCAAGAAAACCACCAGGCTCAGAGAGCATCAAGGACCCCACAGTCCTCCTCATTCTCCTTCAACCCCTCTAGCACTGATGATGGAACATAGCTGGGTCATAAAACTATGGAACATAGCTGGGTCATGAAATGTCTGCAAGAAAACCACCAAGCTCACAGTGCACCAAATACCACATAGTCCTCCTCCTCCTCCTCCTCCTCCCACTTATTCTTTGGGAATCCTGTGGGAGATGTGAGACAGAGCCTCCATCTTCACTTGATCTTCAGGCGATCCTAAAGGACCGAAGTTTGCCCTCTGCTGAAGCTCCTCTGCCTGCCTCAGCGTAAGCTTCTCCTCCCTGGGGGCCACCAGTGGGTCCAGTAGCTCCTTGAACTTCAGGGTGTTCCTGTGGGAGGGAGAAAGAAAGAGATGGGGCAACAATGGCTTCCAAGGGGTTGAGGCACACGTCGCTGGGGGCAGGAGCTGGCCAGAATACACCTGTTATCAGTTAAGTTGGAAACTTAAGGAGAAACTAGTCAAAGAGCCGAGGTGGTGCAGCAGTTAGAGTGCAGTACTGCAGGCCACTTGAGCTGACTGTGTTCAGCAGGTCAGCGGTTCAAATCTCACCGGCTCAAGGTTGACTCAGCCTTCCACCCTTCCGGGGTAGGTAAAATGAGGACCCAGATTGTGGGGGGCAATGTAAATATATATATATATATACATTGCTTACTGGTGTACACCGCTTAGAGAGTGCTTGCACTTAAAGCGGTATATAAATCTCATAAATAAATAAATAAATAGAGAAGCAACCTGGAACGAAGGAGGAAATTTCCTAACAGTGGAACAACTTGCCTCCAGAAGTTGTGAATGCTCCAACACTGGAAGTTTTTAAGTACAGAGGATTGGCCAACCATTTGTCTGAAATGGTACAGGGTTCCTTGCCTGAGCAGGGGGTTGGACTAGATGACCTCCCAGGTGCCTCCCAACTCTTGTTATTCTACATTCTACCCCCACGTATCTTTTTTGTACGTAGTTGACTTCTACGTGTCACTTCGTAGACTAGGTTCTACCCAGTACAAAATCTTCCCCACCCCTTTGTATCTCCCCGTTAAGGCAGAGGTGGGGAACGACGGCCCTTTTATGATTCGGAGACTTCAACTCTCAGAATTCCTGAGCCCTCCATGCTGGTTCAGGAATTCTGGGAGTTGAAGTCCACAAAGTCACAAAGCGGCCGTCGTTCCCCACCTCTGCCTTACGGGGAGATATATAGGAAAGACCCTGTCAAGGGTCCTCTCTTGAATCTGGGTCAGCGGAATTGGGAGGGGTTGAGGAAAGAACCCACGACAGAGACATTCACACACACACACACACACACACACAACCACACCTCTCTCTCTTGGACTGCATGATGTAGGTCCGTTCTCGCTTGACCTTCTCCAGGTGGGACCTCACAGCCATTTTCTGCCCGGCTTCATCCTGTCAGAAGAGAAAGTCCAAGGATTAGTCACCCGTGGCCACCCATGGGTGCAAAGAACAGCCGTCTCTAGGAAGGAGGCATCCGGGTCCGTTGGCCGTGGTCCTGCTCCAAGGTGTGGGGAAAATCAGTTCTTAAAGGAGTGGGATTTTTAATCGGTTCCACTTCATAAAGAGAGAGATAAGGCTAAAGGTTTGCTATCTTATAGATTTGCTGTGGGGAATGTTTTGTCTTTGGGGGTCTGAATTCCCCAAGATCATGAAATGACTGCAGGGAAAACACCAAGCTGAGAGAGCACCAAGGACTCCACAACCACCACCACCTTCCTCCTCCTCCTCCGCCTCCTCCTCCTAGCACTGATGATGTTTTCTAGTTAGGTCATGAAATGTCTGCAAGAAAACAACCAAGCTAAGAAACACCAAGGACCCCACACTCCTCCTCCTCCTCCTCTTCACAAACCCCACTCCCTTCTAGCACTGATGATGTTCCCTAGTTGGGTCATGAAACGTCTGCAAGAAAACCACCCAGCTCAGAGAGCACCAAGGACCCCACAGTTCTTCCCCTTCCCTTTCCTTCCTTGCTTCCTTCCTTCCTTCCTTCCTTCCTTCCTTCCTTCCTTCCTTCCTTCCTTCCTTCCTTCCTTCCTTCTTTCTTTCCTCTTCTCCTTCTCCTTTCCACTCCCTTCTAGCACTGATGGTGTTCCCTAGTTGGGTCATGAAACGTCTGCAAGAAAGCCACCCAGCTCAGAGAGCACCAAGGATCCCACAGTTCTTCTCCTTCACTCCCTCCCTCCCTCCCTCCCTCCCTCCCTTCCTTCCTTCCTTCCTTCCTCTTCTCCTTCTCCTTCTCCTTCTCCTTTCCACTTCCTTCTAGCACTGATGGTGTTCCCTAGTTGGGTCATGAAACGTCTGCAAGAAAGCCACCCAATTCAGAAAGCACTAGGGACTCCACAGTTCTTCTCCTTCCTTCCTTCCTTCCTTCCTTCCTTCCTTCCTTCCTTCCTTCCTTCCTTCCTTCCTTCCTTCCTTCCTTCCTTCCTTCCTTCTCCTTCTCCTCCTTCCCACTCCCTTCTAGCACTGATGATGTTCCCTAATTGGGTCATGAAACATCTGCAAGAAAACCACCAGGCTCAGAGAGCACCAAGGACCCCACAATTCCACCCTCAGCTACAAATATTCCCTTCTATTAGTAATTAACTAACTTCTTGGGTATGCTAGCAATACTGCAGACACACACACACACACACACACACACACACACACGGCCCAAACACGCTGAGCAAATTCCCCGCTGTAAAGTCTTCTCTTAAGCTCTGAAGACCTCGGATTCTTTTCCTCCCTTCTTCCCCCCCTCCCCAGAGTTAATTTTTATCACCTCCATAATTTGGTCCCGTGGGGAAATCCATACCTGGCCTTCGGAGGTTGGCGATGCCCAGGGCCCTCGGTCTGCTGGACCATCTCCCAGGAGATCCTCCTTGGACCTGCGACGTTTGGCTATGGAGAGCCGTTCCTGGAACTGAAGAGACGAAAGCTTTTCTCTCCATGTTGCTTTCAGCATGTTTTAGGGGCGTAATAGTATTCCTAGGGGGCAGCTGATGCCATCCCCAAAGCTTCTGTAAACAGAGCCCCCCCCCCGGCACCCCAATCCTCTAGACCAGTAGTTCTCCACCTGTGGGTCGGGACCCCATTTGGGGTCGAACGACCATTTCACGGGGGTCGCCAAACAACGCAGTCCACCATTTTCCCCCCCTTTTCCTTAGCTGTGCTACTCCCTTTTATTCTATTGGCTTTTGAAAGCCAATAGAATAGACTCTCTTGAATAGAGTCTAATTCTATTGGCTTTCAAAAGCCAATAGGAATTGTCCAGGCTGTCTCTGCCCTGCTGAGCCTGCCAAAAGTCCCATTCTGCAAACGGGGCTGCACCCGTTGAGTAGTCCTCGACTTACGACCGGTTGAGTAGTCCTCGACTTACGACCGGTTGGGGGTCGCGGCATTAAAAAGGTTGAGAACCACTGACTTAATAGATCATAGAATAACAGAGTTGGAAGGGACCTCAGTCCAACCCCCTGCCCAGGCAGGAAACCCTATACCCTTTCACACAAAGGGCTGTCTAGTCTCTTCTTAAAAACTTCCAGTGTTGGAGCATTCACCGCTTCTGGAGGCAGGCTGTTCCACTGGTTAATTGTTCTCACTGTCAGGAAATTTCTCTTTATTTCCAGGTTTCTTCTCTCCTGGATTAGTTTCCATCCGTTGCTTCTTGTCCTGCCTTCAGGGGCTTTGGGGAATCTGTCACAGAAAAGAGGAGGTTGATTCATCGTCCAAAGCATCCGAGGGCAGGAGAAGAAGCAACGAAGCAACGGACGGAAGCTGCTCAGAGAGAGAGAGAGACCCAACTTGGAAATAAGGGGCATTTCCTGACAGTGAGAACAATCAATCAATCACTGGACCAGCCAGCCTCCTGGGGTTGTGGGTGCTCCATCCCCGGAGAGTTTCAGGAAAAGAATGGAGCATCATTTATCCTGGATGTATGAGGACTCATTCCTGGAGCAGGGGGTTGGACTAGAAGACCTCCAAGGTCCCTTCCAGCACGGTGATTCTATAATTCTAGAAAGAAGGGAGGGAGGGAGAAAGAAGGAAGGGAGGGAGGGAGGGAGGGAGAAAAGATGAGAGAGAGAGAGAAAGAGAAGGAAGGAATAGGAAGAAGAAAACGGAAGGAGGGAGAGTGAAGGAAGGGAGGGAGGGAGGAAGTGATGGAATGGGAAATATGGAAGGGGGGAAGGAAGGGAAGAAGGGAAGAAGGGAGGGGGAGGATTGGAAGAAGAAGAAAACAGGAAGGAAGAAAAGGAAGGAAGGAAGAAAAGGACAGGGAAGGAGGAAAGATGGGAGAGAGGGGGCAAGGAAAGAAGGAATAGGAAGAAGAAAATGGAGGGAGGGTGAAGGAAAGAAGGAAGGAAGGAAGGAAGGAAGTGACAGGGAAGGGGGAAAGATGGGAGGGAGGAAAGGAAGAAAGGAAGAGAAGATGGGAGGGGAAGGATTGGAAGAAGAAAACAGGAAGGAAGGAAAGAAGGAAAGGAAAGGACAGAAGGAGGAAAGATGGGAGGGAGAGGGAAGGAAGGAATAGGAAGAGGAAAACGGAGGGAGGGAGGGAGAGGGAAGGAAGGAAGGAAGGGAATGAGGAAGTGACGGAAGGGGGAAAGATTGAAGGGAGGGAAGAAAGGAAGGAAGGGAAGAAGGGAGGGGGAGGAATAGAAAGAAGAAAACAGGAAGGAAGGAAAGAAGGAAGGAAGGAAGGAAGGAAGGAAGGAAGGAAGGGAGATGAATAGGGGGAAGTTCATCAGACAGAGACCCAGCTTGGAAGGAAGAGGCATTTCCTGACGAGAACAATCATTCCGTGGAAATTGTGGCAGCTGCTCCAACTCTGGAAGCTTTTAAGATCTCCGGCCTTGGGCAATGGGGGTTGGACTAGAAGACCTCCAGGATCCCTTCCAGCGCTAGAATTCTGAGAAATGCCACTCAGTTGGGCCAGAGGCACCCCAGTTCCCGAGGAGAAGGGGGGAGGAGAGGATAAGGTCCCCAGGGTCCCAGGGGGCTGGGGGGGGCCCCAGAGGATGCTCACCCGCAGGGTCTGCCTCTCCTTATCCCGCTGGTGCCGGCGCTCGCCCTTGGCCCTCGCTTCTGCCAGCCGCTGCAGTGCCTCGCTTCTTGCCTGGGGGGTCAGCCAGATGAAGGCCTTCTCCCGGCTGGGGGGGCGAGGGGGGGGCAGGAGCTGGGGGGGTGAAGGAAAGACGGTTCAGGAGAGGCAGGGGAGACCCAGAAGGCCCTAAGAAATGGTATAGATAGGATTTCCTACCTGAGCAGGGGGCTGGACTTGATGACCTCCAAGGTCCCTTCCAACTTTATTATTATTATTATTATGGATCATCGCACAGTCAGCCAGATGCTCAGACTGGATTTGGCATTTTGTCTACCTATCGAGTCCTTACCCAGGACCCGGGATAGGCGGATGTGGATGTTTGAGGGTATTACTGATCTCGTTGCAGGATGGAAGCAGTTCCTAGTAAGGCTGCCTTTTGCAATTGACTAATAGCGAATTTGTCAATGCCAATGGTGTTCAAGTGGTGCTCCAGGTGTTTTGGGATTGCACCCAAGGAGCCTATGACTATTGGTACTACCCTTGCTTGCTTTTGCCACAGTCTTTCTATTTCTATTTGTAGGTCTTTGTATTTTGTTATCTTCTCCAGTTCTTTCTCTTCTATTCTGCTATCTCCAGGCACTGCCACGTCCACTATCCAGACTTTTTTGTCTTTCTTATCGACAATTGTTAAGTCTGGGGTGTTATGTTGCAGGTGCTTGTCTGTTTGAATTCTGAAGTCCCAGAGCAGTTTAATTTTATCATTTTCTATGACTTTCTCTATTTTATGATCCCACCAGTTTTTGCTTACAGGCAAATGATATTTTTTGCAGATCTTCCAATGCACCATTGTTGCTACTTTGTCATGCCGCTGCTTGTAATCAGTCTGTGCAATCTTCTTGCAACAGCTTACCAAGTGGTCCACTGTTTCTTCAGCTTCTTTGCATAGGCGGCACTTACTGTCTGTTGCTGTCTTCTCAATTTTGACTTTGTATGCATTTGTCCTTAAGGCTTGGTCTTGTGCAGCCAGAATTAGTCCCTCGGTCTCTTTCTTCAATTTTCCTGCTCTTAGCCATTGCCAGCTTTCCCAGCTATTTTTTTCATGTATTGGCCATGTAGTGCTTTGTCTTCCCATGCCTCTATTCTGTTCTTCATTTGGTCTTTCTTGTAGGCCAGTTTGGTCTCTCCAGTAGTTAGTAAGCCTTCCTGATATACTAATTTCAGTGCATCTTCATCATTGTTCTTCAGATATTCTTCCAAAGCCATTTTTTCTTCTTCAACCATCTGATGTACTTGTAGCATTCCACGCCCACCTATTTGCCTTGGTAGATAAAGTCTATCAATGTCACTGCGTGGATGAAGGGCATGATTCATTGTCATTATTTTTCTGGTCTGCCTATCCATTGCTTTTAGTTCTGCTTGAGTCCAGTCCACTATTCCAGCTGTGTACCTAATGACTGGGATTGCCCAGGTGTTGATTGCCTTTATGGTATTTCCTCCATTGAGTTTGGACTTTAAGATCTTCTTCACTCTCTTGATGTATTCACCTCTAATCTTTTTCTTGACTTCAGTGTGCTTGATGTTGTCAGCTTGAAGGATACCCAAGTATTTGTAGTACTCTTCCTCATCCAGACTCTTAATGTTATTTTCGTGGGGCATCTTGATTCCTTCAGTTTTCACTATTTTTCCTTGTTTTGATAGTAAGTGTGGCACATTTGTCCAAGCCAAACTCCATTACAATATCTTGGCTATATATACGGACAGTGTTGAGCAGCGATTCTATTTCAGATGATGTTTTTCCATACAGCTTCAGATCATCCATGTAAAGGAGGTGGGATAGTCTGGCAGATGTTTTTAATGTTTGATAGCCATGTCCTGGAGTTATTCAGTATTGTTGACAGAGGAAACAGTGCAATAACAAATAGTAATGGTGATAATGAATCTCCTTGAAATATTCCTCTCTTGATATTAACCTCTCCCAGCCTCTCACCATTGATCTGCAACTGTGTCTTCCATTGTGCCATCGATCTTTGCACAAATTTTTCTGATGTTTCTACTGACTCCTGTTATTTCTAGGCACTTGATTATCCAATCATGTGGCAGAGAGTCAAATTCCTTTTTGTAGTCAATCCATGCCACATTCAGGTTGGTCTTCCTTCTCTTGCAGTTTTCCAAGATCATTTTGTCTATTAGGAGTTGATCTTTTGTTCCTCTGCTATTTGGGCGGTTTCCTTTCTGCTCAGGTGAAAAGAGATTGCTTTCAACTAGATGCTGTTGCACTGCATCAGCTACTACACCAGTTAGTAATTTGAAAGTTGTTGGTAAGCAGGTAATTGGCCTGTAGTTCCCTGGTGTTGCCCCTGTTGCTGGATTTTTCATTATTAGTAGGTTTCCCAGTTGTTTATCCACTTTTCATTTCTCCTCCTTGTATTATATATTATCATTTTACGCATCGCACAGTCAGCCAGTTTTCAGAACCCTGGATTTGGCATTTTGTCTACCTATCGAGTCCTGACCCAGGACCCTGGATAGGCAGATGTGGATGCTTGATGGTATTACCGATATCATCGCAGGATGGAAGCAGTTCCTAGTAAGGCCACCTTTTGCAATTGACTAATAGCGAATTTGTCAATGCCAATGGTGTTCAAGTGGTGCTCCAGTTGTTTTGGGCTTGCACCCAAGGAGCCTATGACTATTGGTACTACCCTTGCTTGCTTTTGCCACAGTCTTTCTATTTCTATTTGTAGGTCTTTGTATATTTTGTTATCTTCTCCAGTTCTTTCTCGTCTATTCTGTTGTCTCCAGGCACTGCCACGTCCACTATCCAGATTTTTTTGTCTTTCTTATCGACAATTGTTAAGTCTGGGGTTTTATGTTGCAGGTGCTTGTCTGTTTGAATTCTGAAGTCCCAGAGCAGTTTAATTTTATCACTTTCTATGACTTTCTCTATTTTATGATCCCACCAGTTTTTGCTTACAGGCAAATGATATTTTTTGCAGATCTTCCAATGCACCATTGTTGCTACTTTGTCATGCCGCTGCTTGTAATCAGTCTGTTCAATCTTCTTGCAACAGCTTACCAAGTGGTCCACTGTTTCTTCAGCTTCTTTGCATAGGCGGCACTTACTGTCTGTTGCTGTCTTCTCAATTTTGACTTTATATGCATTTGTCCTTAAGGCTTGGTCTTGTGCAGCCAGAATTAGTCCCTTGGTCTCTTTCTTCAATTTCCTGCTCTTAGCCATTGCCAGGTCTTCTTATTATCTGCTTTTCCCACTATTTTTTTTCATGTATGGCCATGTAGTGTCTTTGTCTTCCCATGCCTCTATTCTGTTGTTCATTTGGTCTTTCTTGTAGGCCAGTTTGGTCTCTCCAGTAGTTAGTAAGCCTTCCTGATATACTAATTTCAGTGCATCTTCATCATTGTTCTTCAGATATTCTTCCAAAGTCATTTTTTCTTCTTCAACCATCTGATGTACTTGTAGCATTCCACGCCCACCTATTTGCCTTGGTAGATAAAGTCTATCACTGTCACTGCGTGGATGAAGGGCCTGATTCATTGTCATTATTTTTCTGGTCTGCCTATCCATTGCTTTTAGTTCTGCTTGAGTCCAGTCCACTATTCCAGCTGTGTACCTAATGACTGGGATTGCCCAGGTGTTGATTGCCTTTATTGTATTTCCTCCATTGAGTTTGGACTTTAAGATCTTCTTCACTCTCTTGATGTATTCACTTCTAATCTTTTTCTTGACTTCAGTGTGCTTGATGTTGTCAGCTTGAAGAATACCCAAGTATTTGTAGTACTCTTCCTCATCCAGACTCTTAATGTTATTTTCGTGGGCATCTTGATTCCTTCAGTTTTCACTATTTTTCCTTGTTTGATAGTAAGTGTGGCACATTTGTCCAAGCCAAACTCCATTACAATATCTTGGCTATATATACTGACAGTGTTGAGCAGCGATTCTATTTCAGATGATGTTTTTCCATACAGCTTCAGATCATCCATGTAAAGGAGGTGGGATAGTCTAGCAGATGTTTTTGATGTTTGATAGCCATTTCCTGAGTTATTCAGTATTGTTGACAGAGGAAACAGTGCAATAACAAATAGTAATGGTGATAATGAATCTCCTTGAAATATCCCTCTCTTGATATTAACCTCTCCCAGCTTCTCACCATTGATCTGCAACTGTGTCTTCCATTGTGCCATCGATCTTTGCACCAATTTTCTGATGTTTCTACTGACTCCTGTTATTTCTAGGCACTTTATTATCCAATCATGTGGCAGAGAGTCAATGCCTTTTTGTAGTCAATCCATGCCACATTCAGGTTGGTCTTCCTTCTCTTGCAGTTTTCCAAGATCATTTTGTCTATTAGGAGTTGATCTTTTGTTCCTCTGCTATTGGGGTGGTTTCCTTTCTGCTCAGGTTGAAAGAGATTGTTTTCAACTAGATGCTGTTGTACTGCATCAGCTACCACACCAGTTAGTAATTTGAAAATTGTTGGTAAGCAGGTAATTGGCCTGTAGTTGCCTGGTGTTGCCCCTTTGCTGATTTTTCCATTATTAGGTAGGTTTTCCGTTTTACCACTTTCAAATTTCTCCTCCTTGTTATTAATTATATTATCCTTCATCGCCCAGTCAGGCCAGATGTTCAAGCCGATTTGGCATTTTGTCTTCCCCCTATCGAGTCCTTAAACCCAGGACCTGCGATAGCATATTTGGATTGTTTGATGGTATTACAGATATCGTCGCAGGATGGAAGCATTCCTAATAAGGCCGCCTTTTGCAATTGACTAATAGCGAATTTGTCAATGCCAATGGTGTTCAAGTGGTGCTCCAGTTGTTTTGGGATTGCACCCAAGGAGCCTATGACTATTGGTACTACCCTTGCTTGCTTTTGCCACAGTCTTTCTATTTCTATTTGTAGGTCTTTGTATTTTGTTATCTTCTCCAGTTCTTTCTCTTCTATTCTGCTATCTCCAGGCACTGCCACGTCCACTATCCAGACTTTTTTGTCTTTCTTATCGACAATTGTTAAGTCTGGGGTGTTATGTTGCAGGTGCTTGTCTGTTTGAATTCTGAAGTCCCAGAGCAGTTTAATTTTATCATTTCTATGACTTTCTCTATTTTATGATCCCACCAGTTTTTGCTTACAGGCAAATGATATTTTTTGCAGATCTTCCAATGCACCATTGTTGCTACTTTGTCATGCCGCTGCTTGTAGTCAGTCTGTGCAAATCTTCTTGCAACAGCTTACCAAGTGGTCCACTATTTCTTCAGCTTCTTTGCATAGGCGGCACTTACTGTCTGTTGCTGTCTTCTCAATTTTGACTTTGTATGCATTTGTCCTTAAGGCTTGGTCTTGTGCAGCCAGAATTAGTCCCTCGGTCTCTTTCTTCAATTTTCCTGCTCTTAGCCATTGCCATGTTTTATTATTATCTGCTTTCCCAGCTATTTTTTTCATGTATTGGCCATGTAGTTCTTTGTCTTCCCATGCCTCTATTCTGTTCTTCATTTGGTCTTTCTTGTAGGCCAGTTTGGTCTCTCCAGTATTTAGTAAGCCTTCCTGATATACTAATTTCAGTGCATCTTCATCATTGTTCTTCAGATATTCTTCCAAAGCCATTTTTTCTTCTTCAACCATCTGATGTACTTGTAGCATTCCACGCCACCTATTTGCCTTGGTAGATAAAGTCTATCAATGTCACTGCGTGGATGAAGGGCATGATTCATTGTCATTATTTTTCTGGTCTGCCTATCCATTGCTTTTTGTTCTGCTTGAGTCCAGTCCACTATTCCAGCTGTGTACCTCATGACTGGGATTGCCCAGGTGTTGATTGCCTTTATGGTATTTTCCTCCATGAGTTTGGATTTTAAGATCTCTTCATCTCTTGATGGTATTTCACTTCTAATCTTTTCTTGACTTCAGTGTGCTTGTGTGTCAGCTTGAAGAGACCCAAGTATTTGTAGTACTCTTCCTCGTCCATATCTTAATGTTATTTTCGTGGGGCATCTTGATTCCTTCAGTTTTCACTATTTTTCCTTGTTTGATAGTATGGTGGCACATTTGTCCTAACCAAAGTCCAGGACAAGCGTGGCTAATATATCACTTACATTGGGATTGAGCAGCGCTGTCTATTTCAGATATGTTTTTCCATACATCTTCATATCTCCATATGAGAGGAGGTGGGATAGTCTGGCAGATGTTTTTGATGTTGATAGCCATGTCCTGAGTTATTCAGTATTGTTGACAGAGGAAACAATGCAATAACAAATAGTAATGGTGATAATGAATCTCCTTGAAATATTCCTCTCTTGATATTAACCTCTCCCAGTTTCTCACCATTGATCTGCAACTGTGTCTTCCATTGTGCCATCGATCTTTGCACAAATTTTCTGATGTTTCTACTGACTCCTGTTATTTCTAGGCACTTTATTATCCAATCATGTGGCAGAGAGTCAAATGCCTTTTTGTGGTCAATCCATGCCACATTCAGGTTGGTCTTCTTCTCTTGCAGTTTTCCAAGATCATTTTGTCTATTAGGAGTTGATCTTTTGTTCCTCTGCTATTGGGGCGGTTTCCTTTCTGCTCAGGTGGAAAGAGATTGTTTTCAACTAGATGCTGTTGCACTGCATCAGCTACCAAACCAGTTAGTAATTTGAAAGTTGTTGGTAAGCAGTTAATTGGCCTGTAGTTCCTGGTGTTGCCCCTTTTGCTGGATTTTTCATTATTAGTAGGTTTTCCAGTTTGGTTACCACTTTTTCAATTTTCGTCCTCCTTGTTTATTATTATTATTATCATTCATCGCACAGTCGGCCAGATGTTCAGACTGGATTTGGCATTTTGTCTACCTATCGAGTCCTTACCCAGGACCTGGGATAGGCAGATGTGGATGTTTGATAGTATTACAGGTATCGTCGCAGGATGGAAGCAGTTCCTAACAAGGCCGCCTTTTGCAATTGACTAATAGCGAATTTCTCAATGCCAATGGTGTTCAAGTGGTGCTCCAGTTGTTTTGGGATTGCACCCAAGGAGCCTATACTATTGGTACTACCCTTGCTTGCTTTTGCCACAGTCTTTCTATTTCTATTTGTAGGTCTTTGTATTTTGTTATCTTCTCCAGTTCTTTCTCTTCTATTCTGCTATCTCCAGGCACTGCCACGTCCACTATCCAGACTTTTTTGTCTTTCTTATCGACAATTGTTAAGTCTGGGGTGTTATGTTGCAGGTGCTTGTCTGTTTGAATTCTGAAGTCCCAGAGCAGTTTAATTTTATCATTTTCTATGACTTTCTCTATTTTATGATCCCACCAGTTTTTGCTTACAGGCAAATGATATTTTTTGCAGATCTTCCAATGCACCATTGTTGCTACTTTGTCATGCCGCTGCTTGTAATCAGTCTGTGCAATCTTCTTGCAACAGCTTACCAAGTGGTCCACTGTTTCTTCAGCTTCTTTGCATAGGCGGCACTTACTGTCTGTTGCTGTCTTCTCAATTTTGACTTTGTATGCATTTGTCCTTAAGGCTTGGTCTTGTGCAGCCAGAATTAGTCCCTCGGTCTCTTTCTTCAATTTTCCTGCTCTTAGCCATTGCCAGGTTTTATTATTATCTGCTTTCCCAGCTATTTTTTTCATGTATTGGCCATGTAGTGCTTTGTCTTCCCATGCCTCTATTCTGTTCTTCATTTGGTCTTTCTTGTAGGCCAGTTTGGTCTCTCCAGTAGTTAGTAAGCCTTCCTGATATACTAATTTCAGTGCATCTTCATCATTGTTCTTCAGATATTCTTCCATAGTCATTTTTTCTTCTTCAACCATCTGATGTACTTGTAGCATTCCACGCCCACCTATTTGCCTTGGTAGATAAAGTCTATCAATGTCACTGCGTGGATGAAGGGCATGATTCATTGTCATTATTTTTCTGGTCTGCCTATCCATTGCTTTTAGTTCTGCTTGAGTCCAGTCCACTATTCCAGCTGTGTACCTAATGACTGGGATTGCCCAGGTGTTGATTGCCTTTATGGTATTTCCTCCATTGAGTTTGGATTTTAAGATCTTCTTCACTCTCTTGATGTATTCACTTCTAATCTTTTTCTTGACTTCAGTGTGCTTGATGTTGTCAGCTTGAAGGATACCCAAGTATTTGTAGTACTCTTCCTCGTCCAGACTCTTAATGTTATTTTCGTGGGGCATCTTGATTCCTTCAGTTTTCACTATTTTTCCTTGTTTGATAGTAAGTGTGGCACATTTGTCCAAGCCAAACTCCATTACAATATCTTGGCTATATATACGGACAGTGTTGAGCAGCGATTCTATTTCAGATGATGTTTTTCCATACAGCTTCAGATCATCCATATAAAGGAGGTGGGATAGTCTGGCAGATGTTTTTGATGTTTGATAGCCATGTCCTGAGTTATTCAGTATTGTTGACAGAGGAAACAGTGCAATAACAATAGTAATGGTGATAATGAATCTCCTTGAAATATTCCTCTCTTGATATTAACCTCTCCCAGCTTCTCACCATTGATCTGCAACTGTGTCTTCCATTGTGCCATCGATCTTTGCACAAATTTTCTGATGTTTCTACTGACTCCTGTTATTTCTAGGCACTTTATTATCCAGTCATGTGGCAGAGAGTCAAATGCCTTTTTGTAGTCAATCCATGCCACATTCAGGTTGGTCTTCCTTCTCTTGCAGTTTTCCAAGATCATTTTGTCTATTAGGAGTTGATCTTTTGTTCCTCTGCTATTGGGGCGGTTTCCTTTCTGCTCAGGTGGAAAGAGATTGTTTTCAACTAGATGCTGTTGCACTGCATCAGCTACTACACCAGTTAGTAATTTGAAAGTTGTTGGTAAGCAGGTAATTGGCCTGTAGTTACCTGGTGTTGCCCCTTTTGCTGGATTTTTCATTATTAGGTAGGTTTTCCCAGTTGTTATCCACTTTTCAATTTCTCCTCCTTGTTATTATTATTATTATCATTCATCGCACAGTCAGCCAGATGTTCAGCCTGGATTTGGCATTTTGTCTACCTATCGAGTCCTTACCCAGGACCTGGGATAGGCAGATGTGGATGTTTGATAGTATTACAGGTATCGTCGCAGGATGGAAGCAGTTCCTAATAAGGCCGCCTTTTGCAATTGACTAATAGCAAATTTGTCAATGCCAATGGTGTTCAAGTGGTGCTCCAGTTGTTTTGGGATTGCGCCCAAGGAGCCTATGACTATTGGTACTACCCTTGCTTGCTTTTGCCACAGTCTTTCTATTTCTATTTGTAGGTCTTTGTATTTTGTTATCTTCTCCAGTTCTTTCTCTTCTATTCTGCTGTCTCCAGGCACTGCCACGTCCACTATCCAGACTTTTTTGTCTTTCTTATCGACAATTGTTAAGTCTGGGGTGTTATGTTGCAGGTGCTTGTCTGTTTGAATTCTGAAGTCCCAGAGCAGTTTAATTTTATCATTTTCTATGACTTTCTCTATTTTATGATCCCACCAGTTTTTGCTTACAGGCAAATGATATTTTTTGCAGATCTTCCAATGCACCATTGTTGCTACTTTGTCATGCCGCTGCTTGTAATCAGTCTGTGCAATCTTCTTGCAACAGCTTACCAAGTGGTCCACTGTTTCTTCAGCTTCTTTGCATAGGCGGCACTTACTGTCTGTTGCTGTCTTCTCAATTTTGACTTTGTATGCATTTGTCCTTAAGGCTTGGTCTTGTGCAGCCAGAATTAGTCCCTCGGTCTCTTTCTTCAATTTTCCTGCTCTTAGCCATTGCCAGGTCTTATTATTATCTGCTTTCCCAGCTATTTTTTTCATGTATTGGCCATGTAGTGCTTTGTCTTCCCATGCCTCTATTCTGTTCTTCATTTGGTCTTTCTTGTAGGCCAGTTTGGTCTCTCCAGTAGTCAGTAAGCCTTCCTGATATACTAATTTCAGTGCATCTTCATCATTGTTCTTCAGATATTCTTCCAAAGCCATTTTTTCTTCTTCAACCATCTGATGTACTTGTAGCATTCCACGCCCACCTATTTGCCTTGGTAGATAAAGTCTATCAATGTCACTGCGTGGATGAAGGGCATGATTCATTGTCATTATTTTTCTGGTCTGCCTATCCATTGCTTTTAGTTCTGCTTGAGTCCAGTCCACTATTCCAGCTGTGTACCTGATGACTGGGATTGCCCAGGTGTTGATTGCCTTTATGGTATTTCCTCCATTGAGTTTGGATTTTAAGATCTTCTTCACTCTCTTGCTGGATTTTTCATTATTAGGTAGGTTTTCCCAGTTGTTAGCCACTTTTCAATTTCTCCTCCTTGTAGTATATTGTTGAATTGCTTGGCAATGAGTGGGTGTATAACAGTTAGATGTTTCAACCAAAACCCATGCAGTTCATCTTCACCTGGTGCTGACCAATTTTTGATTTTCTTTGCTCTTTTTTCTACCATTTTTGTTGTTATTACTAGTTCTTTCATTTCAACTTCTGTTTTATTTGCATCCACCTCTTTTAACCAAGCTGCATCCTTGTTGTATTTCTTTGGGTTATCCCATATCTGCTTCCAGAATTGCACTGTTTCTTCCTTGTCAGGTACTGACTGATTCCTTGCAGTTTCTCCATTGATGGATTGGTAGAAACGTTTCTGATTGGATTGAAATTAGTTACCTGGTGTTGCCCCTTTTGCTGGATTTTTCATTATTAGGTAGGTTTTCCCAGTTGTTATCCACTTTTCAATTTCTCCTCCTTGTTATTATTATTATTATTATTATTATTATTATTATTATTATTATTATTATTATTATTATGGATCATCGCACAGTCAGCCAGATGTTCAGACTGGATTTGGCATTTTGTCTATCTATCGAGTCCTTACCCAGGACCTGGGATAGGCAGATGTGGATGTTTGATTATTATTATTATTATTATTATTATTATTAACAATGGCAGCAGCAAGGGGGTGGGATGGGTGGGGGCTCTTTGATTCATGTTTACACTACAGGTGTCCACGATCAATCTACAGAGAAGAAATACCTGCTGTTATATTATAGAGAAGCTTCCGGGCAACCTATGGACAGAGATGTTTGTAAACTTCTCGGTCCTCATCTCCAGTTTACCACCGTGGGCCACCTTCATTCTTTAACATTAAAATTTAAAGCTGAAATAGAGTTATCCCCACCTCTGTCCTGGTTTAATACATCTCGGCTAAATGATAGATCTTACCCAAGATGGTGAAGGAGGATGGGCCACGTCGAAAGAGGTCTCTCTGGAAATGCCCATGTTGAACGAGCTAGGCTCCCACATCATCTCGATGGACTTTCCAGAGCTGGAGGGAGAGAGCAAAGTCATAGCTCTGGTCTCTGTGGTCTTCTGCTCCCAGAGTCCTTCCAGTCTTTTGTTCTCATCTTCACGCTCAAGGCCTGCCAAGTTCAGCAGGCCCTTCTCACAAGTCAAGAGTTGCCTTGGTTGAGTTCCTTCAGCCGGCAAAGTTCCTGCCTCCCTCCATTCCTGAAAAAGTTGGTTCTCCTCCATCCCTTGAAGCTGAAGAGGCCCCAGTTCTTGGTCCTTCCATGATTTTAGGTTCCTTCCTTCTTGGAGCTTCAACATCCCATGCTGCTCATGAAAATGTTGGTCTACTTGCTGGGTCATTTCTGCCTTCTGATCCTGAGGTAATTTTTCCTGTTTTGTGGGAAATTCCTGGCTCTGGGAAGAAGTGGCTTCTGCTTGGATGTTTAATGGTCCTCGGGAAATAGGTCTATGTTCAGTGGCCCTCTCTTTATCCAAGGAAGGTAGACCTTCCACTGTTTTTGCTCTCTCATGCTGGAACGCCGGAGTCCTTGATAATGATTGAGGGTCAAGAGATTTGGATTTTGTCATTACGGGTTCTTGCTTATTTGAGAGGTGGTCCTCTTGAGGCTCTGTAACCATTGGTTGTTTCTCTCTCACTTTCCCTTCAAGATTAAGGGACTCCTGAAGGTCCAAAGTCTTCGCTTCCCTTTTTTCCAGAGACTGAAGAAAAGGAGGATCTGTCGCCACTGGCACCACAACTGATTTTGTTGACAAGTCTTCTTGCCGTTGGACCATCGATGGTGCCTTCTGCATTGGTGACTCCATGTTTCTTGCTGACTCCCTTTTTACTCCCAGTATCTGGTCAAGTCCTTGGCTTTGGGGAGACTGAAGAGACTGCTGTTGCATCTTAGAAGCTTCCGAGAAGTCTCCCGGTGGTGGCGGCTGCGGAGATGTTGCTGCACTCCATTTCTGATGCTCGAGAACTTGAGAACCTATATTTATTTGGGGTTCAGCTAGTATTTGCTGCTGTGATTGACTGGAACCTTTAGCAGCATGGGGACAAATGGCCTTGCCATCTTTCAGTTCCTGTGGTGGTCTGAGGGTATTTAATTCATTATGCAATCTCCCTAATTCCTGAAGAAATTTAATACCAAACTGTGGAATGTCACAAGGCGGAACAATCTTGGGTATATTGTCCTGTGGAACTATGTTGAGCGCATCTCTTTGTTCCTGAAGAGGTTCCTGGTTTGTTTGTAGAGAGATCTGGGATTTTGTGGAGTCCATCTCCATTTTCTGAGTCTCCCTTGGGCAGTTGGGCTGTCCTGTAGATTCCCCAATGCTTTCAACATTTTCTATCTCCTGATGTTGAAGAATCTCAGGCTTACTCATCTCCTGGATTTTTTGTGGCGTTGATTCCTCAGATCTCCTCTCTACATGCAAGCTGTCCTCTTCCTTTTGAACATCCTGGATCTGAGGAGCAAGTCTACTTATTTGTTCCTCATATCCAAATGTCTTGGACTTCCTCAGCAGGTTCCTCAGAAGAGGAGGACTTTGTAAATTTCTTAGTCCTGGAGATCTGGATTCTGTCTGCACATGCTGATCGGTACAAAGAGGCTCCTTCAAACTCTGGGAAATAATAACCTGAAGTTGAGGAGCTTCCAATTCTCTGTATTTCTTAGAGCAGAACATCTGGATATCCTCCATTTTCTGGAAAGTCATGATTTCTGTCTCAAGCTTCAGTAGCTCTTCGGAGTTTTGAGTTTCCAACTCCACGTGCTCGGTTTTCTGGCTGGCACAAGGATTTTCTTCCTGTTGGACAATCTTATCTTTTGAAATAAGGTCCTCAAGTGGTTGAGTTTTGGAGTAATCCAACGGAGTCCTACATTTCCATTGTTCATCCTGGAGATCTCTTTGTGGTTGAGACAGATTGGCTGAAGGCATCTCCCGGGGGTTAGAACAATCCAACTCTCCCAGGAGTGACTGTGAAGAGCAGGCTTGGAGTTCTCTAAGGTCAAGAGACTTTGATTTTCCCAGGGTCCACCAGACTGACAGAGCTCCTTTCTCTGTAGACATTAAGGACACTTGAGTTATGGATTCCACTTGTTTTTCAAGTTCAATAGTTTCTGATATCACTGAGTGTTTGTCAGTTTGAAGAACATCTGGATGGCTTAAACCTCTGCATCCAAAATACTCTGGGTTGTTTTGTAGATTCCCTTGCATCTGCAGAGAAATAGGCTCCATCCTCTGTGGAATTCCTGGGGAATGAAGAACTTCCGTTCCTTCCTTTCTTTGGAGCTGCTGGACCTGATCATCCTCAGGATTTATGGTCGCTGGCTTATTTTGGCCAAGTTTTTCCTGAGATTGTGACTCCTTCAGTTCCTTTTGTGTAGAACATCTGCCCTCTTTCTCCTGCAAAGACGTATTCATCCCCTGTGACGATGTTTGGCTGTCAAGGATTTGAGGACATTCCTTCACATTTTCTTGAGATTGGGCAATGTCTGGTCTTCTCAACCCCTGAAGGAGGACAACGTTTGCTTTGGGCAGTTCTAAAGATTTCGATTTCCTGAACATATCTGCCAGAGGGTAAAAGATATCTTGGATAAGGAAAGACTGA
Organism: Crotalus tigris; assembly: GCF_016545835.1. Lineage (NCBI taxonomy): Eukaryota > Metazoa > Chordata > Lepidosauria > Squamata > Viperidae > Crotalus > Crotalus tigris. The sequence goes on along the minus strand of NW_024098109.1, from coordinate 97,715 downwards.
GGCGATCTTTGGAGGATTCCTCGCATTTCAAGGTGACTATCTTCTACCCCAAGTTCACAGTTCTCTGCTTCATGGTGTCCTTGGAGGCAAAGTGTCTTGGAGTTCATGGTCTTTTGGAGTTTGGACCTCTGGGGCTGAAGCATAAGTGTTTCTCCGAGTTCCTGGGCCTGCAAGGAATATGGGTCCATCTCAGGAAGTTCTAATGTTTGCGTCGATGAACTCTGGAGGGAAGGACTCTCAGAAGCTGATTCATAAGATTGTAGTAGTTGTGGGGTGACTTGTTGACTCTTTTCTTGAGATGAAATGGTTAGGGAATCTATCTCTTTCTGGTGTTTCTCTGGGAGGTCTTCCTGAACCTTCAAGACTTCGGTTGTTGGACTTTGAAAAGATTCTTTCTTTGGGGGTTCTTGAATCTTCAAAATTTGAAGCTCGCCCAAGTCAAAAGACTTTGATTTCTCCAGTGGTTTTTCTAAGGACAGGACAACTTTGATCTTGCTGTGCTCCTCAGAAGCTTCAAGAATGGGAGAGTCCTCCTGCTTGACTCCTTTCAATGTCTCACCATTTGCTGGTTCCTTTGAGTGAAGAACCTGGGATCCATTCAGAAGGCCACAATGTTCTGCATCTGTTTTCAACCTCTGGAGTTGTACGGATGGGGATGAGGGGTCTAGGGAGTCCAGGTTCCCAAGGGTAATCGGAGCTTGATGGACATGTGAGTGAATCCCTTTGCATGAATCACCTAGCTTGGACCGATCTTCTTGTACCAGGCACTCCAAATCCTTGGGCTTCCTGGGAATAAGATGCTTTTGCATCACTGGGGATCCTTCTCTACCATGAACATCTCCTTTTGAAGATTCCTCAAGTGTGACAAGCTCCCTCTCCTTCAGCAGATGGACCTCAAAGTCCTGAGGACTTCTTTCGGGACCTTGACTTGATTTTGCTTTCTCCTGAGTCAGAAACTGAAATGCATCTGAGACAGAAAGTGCAGGACTAATGGACTCTACTTGAGGGACAATTTCATGAGGCTGGGAAGGTTCTGGATCTATGCATTCCTGGGACTGAAGATGGCCATCTGTTTTCCTACTTCCTTCGACTTGGAAGAACGCCTTCTGTGGTTGAGGAGCCTCTAGTTTCTGCAGTTTCTTAGCCAAAGGCACAGTTTGATTCCTTGGGTGTTGTGCCTCTGACTCTGTCTGTGGCCCTTCTTGTCTTTGCATCCCTGGTACGTAAGAACTGGACTCCTGAGGTTGAGGAGAAACATTATGTAATATTCTGTGATGAGCTAACTCCAAAACCCACCACAGAAGAGGCGGTGTCTCTGGGCTACTACGTTTTGCATGCTGAAGGCACTCTGCTTTTCCTTCTGGACCAGGCTGAGATGTTAAGGCACCGATGTTCTTTCCATGTGGTCTCACGTTTTCTGGTTTCTCCAGTTCTTCTAGAATTTTGTCACTCTGGGCTTGTGGAGGTTCTAGATTTCTGAGCTCTTGAAGCTCCAGCGTCTGAACTTCCTTTGACTCCCCCAGCAGATGCGGCATTGGAATGGAATCCAGAATCTGGGTATAAACAGACTTTCCCACCTGGATTTGAGTGATCGCCTGCTCCCCTAGATCCCTTGGGAGATACACCTGTGGAATTCCATAATTTTGGATTTCTTGGAATTCTTGTTCCATTTGTAGCCTTTCTGATGGTGGGACCATCTCTAATTGTGACCCCTCCTCTACGTGACAAGCCTGGAGATCCTGCTGAGATCTTGATGGGGTGGCCTCTGAGCAGCTCATGCGTAAAGCCTGTGACTTGAGCAGCTCAAGCGATTTTGCCTTTATTTCTGAGGCCCTTCCCAACACAGGGGAAGGTTCAAAGCTTCTACTTTTCTCAGGATGAAGAAGTGTTTCCAGAGACTTTGTTTTGGAAGGCAAAGAGTTGCGTTGATCTTCCAGTTCTTGAGTGGCCAGTTCTGGATTCTTTATCAGTTCCACAACTTGTTTCAGCGTTTCAGAAGAGTCTGGCTTTTCTTGCGAAGTTATCCAGGTTTGAGATGATCCCATCTCTCTTATTTCTTGGTCCATTAATGCTTCTCTATCACTCAGGAAAGGAGAGACGATCGTCCTGGGCCCAGCTTCTTGAGATTGAGGAATTTCTGAATTGTTTATTTGGGGGGACTGTGACAATTGAGAATATCTGGGCAGGATTCTCCCAGTCTGAAAGGTTCCCCTCTTGGATTCAACTGAAGGAGACCCAACTTCTTGGAGGTCCTGAGGAGGAATGACATCTAGATCTCTACATGTTTGTTGTGTAGAAGATTCCCGTTCCACATTGGATCTTCTCCACCCTGGTGATTCCTTCAGCTCCTGAGCTTCTCTGTCACATGATGTCCTCAACTCAAAAGATTTTGACTTCAGACCCACAACTCCCCACAGAAGAGGAGGAGAGTCTAGACTTCTGTGTTCCTGGTGTTGAGGGACAAATCTCTCTTTTTGCAACACCTCTTCTTGAATCTGGACTTCTCCCAGACTTTCTTTGGTGGGGGGCTGTGTGCCAGTCAGGTCTTCCTGTAGGAAGGATCCTGAATGCTTCAGCAATTCTAACTCCCTCTGTGAAATCTTTTCTCCCTGAAGTTTTTGTAGTCTGCTCTGTGGAGCTTCATGGGATGAAGGAGTCTCCAGTTCCCCTGTTTCTCCTGGACGTATCTCGCCAAGGTTTACTTGTCCTACTGTCATTTCCAGAAGAACCTCTGATGTTGTCTCTCCCCGATGCTGAAACTCCTGAGAATCAGTTTGTGTGCATTTCTCTACTAGGACAACTTTTTCTGTTTGGGTCTGCAGCATCACTTCCTGGTAATTCACATCCTGGAGAGAAAGGATGTTGGACTTCTGGAGTTTCTGGTGCTCCATTTCCACCAGCGATCCTTCCTCCCGTTGAACCAGCAACACTGCCTTCATTTCCTGGGGGAGTCGAAGGATGGGCAGTTCCTTCGTAGTCGTTCTCTGGATTGCAGCTTGTCCTAGCTGGGGGCCTAGAAGAAGACATGGCTTCGCTTGTTCAAACGACTTTGCCTTCTGCCACAAGACGCTCCACAGAAGAGGTGGACTTTCCGAACTTCTGAAATCCTGGGACACGGAAAGGCCTTCTTGCCTTTCTGAAGCCAACTTCTGGGGCTGAAGTGCCAGGGATTCTCTCAAGGTAAGAACTGGCCATTCCAGTTGAGCTTTCTGGGACCGGAGAATTTCTCTACCGATTCCTTCTGTCGCTCCTGAGCTATGAAGCTCTTCCGATTGACCCACATCTTGCACTCTTGAGCTCTCTTCCAACTGTAGAGACTTTGTGTTCCTTGCCAAACCAATTTGGAACTCTGATCTGCTCAGACCTGTCTGAAGCTTCTGAGCAAGTACAGGGTCTGTGTCCATCTGATTTTGTGCTTGAGGGCGGGACAATCGTACCTCCTTTGATGGAACTTCTTGCTTCTGAAAATCCAACTTCTCTTCCACCGTAGATGTCTCGGACATTCTGGACAATGGTCCTGGTATCTGAAGAACTTCTTCTTGACATTTTGGAATGCTTGGGTGCTGGAGAACCTCTACCGAATCGGGTAACTTCAAAACTTCTCTTTCTGAGATGTCCTGAGTTTTCATCTTTTCCCATTCCTGATGTTGAGGGTCTTGAGGATATCTATTATCTAGTGAAATCTCTAATGAACTCTTAGATTCATTGGCCCTCGTCTGCAATAGCTCTTGAGGTTCAGGCGAGTTTGATTTTTTGAGAGGAGACCCCTGACAATGACTGAATTCTAGCAGGACCTTCTGTTCCTGATGACACACATCTTCAGAAGATCTCTTCATTTCTCCAATATGAAGAGTTGGTGATCCTCCATGGAGATTGCTGATCGGGTCAAGTTCCTCCCAGTCCTGGAGCGGAGGCATTTGCGTGCCTTGGGTGTGGAAAGTTTTTTCATCCCGGCCATCTTGTGAGTCCATCTCTTTTTGAGGTTCTTGCTTCCCTTGAAGAGAAACGTGAGGTTTCGAGGTTATCACTTTCATCTTAGTATCTGTTTGAATAACGTCTGTTTTACTCTGTAGAACATTCTGGAGGCTACTTTGTTGAGAATGTACATTTTCCATCTGTGTTTTGGGGGAAGGAGCTCTCTGCGGCTTCTCTGATAATAGTTGGAGGGATCTTTCCGAGTCTCTTGATGCTTGGAAGAACAGATTCTTCTGTATTACTTCTAAGCACCCCAAAGACTTTGATCTCTTTAGTATCTCTCTCTGAGGATGCAAGTTGTTTACATTCAGTCCATGGAATGGACCTTCTTGAGAACTTCCTTCCTGAATATTACATTCCCTTTTCTCAGGAAGAGTCTGGTCCATGTCAGGAGTTAGTAAAGCCTGGGAGATCTCTAGATCATTCACTCCTTGGTGTCCACATGGTTTCCAAGGTTGAGAAATCTTTTCTTTCTTCCACAAAGATCCTGTGCAATCGAGAATCTCCTGTTGCTTAGATGTGGTCTGAAGACCATCAATTTCTCCTTTACTGGTAGCTTCACATTCCTTCTTGTCTGAGAGCTCTGGAATTTTTTGAGGTTCATGAGATACTTCCTTTGGGAGACTGAGAACTTCTGGATCGCTCTGGTGTTCATTTTGCTTTGGGGAGAATTCAAGATGTCCAGGACTAACCAGCTTCTGGTTACCTTCTCCCTTCCTAGATAGGGTTTCCAGATGTTTCTTTTCCTGGGCACCAGTAGACTGCAAATCCTTCACCTCTTGAACATTTGGCTCTTCCTGGAAACCCTTGAGAACTTGATGTGATGTTGACGGTCCCTGAAGCCAACATGACTTCTGCTCTGGTTGTCTCTCAGCCTGAAATACATTAGCATCCATCTGTACAGAATCTTGGAGCCTGAGGTCTTCTCCTCTGGCATTTGTCCTTTGTTGAAGACCAGGTTCTTCTAACCAGCTCTGTGGAGAGAGTCCTGGGCCTTCCAGCTGTGACTCCACTTTCTCCTGGACTGGAAAATTTCCCAAGGTGGTCCAGAACTGCTTCTTGACTTCACTCTTGTTCACTTCTCGGGCAGTCTCTGAAAACTCCCTCTGCAGCATGGATTTCATTGAGAAGGCGTTGGGGTCTGGGGCCTCCATGGGAGGAGAAAAGATGTTTCGATCCATCACCAAAGCGTCCTGCAAAACAAACACACAGATTCTTAAATAGACTTATTTATTTTGTGGATGTTCTTATTGTTTTTATTATGCTTTCATGAAGCGTTTGAATTGCTTTATAATTTTGGAATTGCGAGCTGCCCAGAGTTCCTTGGTTAAGTTGGGCAGCTATGGAAATTGAATCAATAAATACATCCCATTTTCCTTTTCTATGGAGCAATTTCTATGGGACACTGATGATATTCCCTAGTAGGGTAAGGAAACGTCTACAAGAAAACCACTCAGCTCAGTGAGCACCAAGGACCCCACAATTCTCCTCCTCCCCCCCCCTCCTCCTCCTCCTCCTCCTCTTCAAAAAACCCCACTACCTTCTAGCACCGATGATGTTCCCTAGTTGGGTCATGAAACGTCTGCAAGAAAACAGCCTAGCTCAAATCTTAGCCATTTCTGCTAAATTTGACACTTTAAGCATCCATTCTTCTATAGTAGGCAAGGATCACTCACAAGAAAGATATATTTCGGTTTGGAGAAGATGGATAAATTATATTCAGAATAAATATGGGACTAAAAAGTTTCATTTAGCATATGAGTGAATTTTAGAGTATTATTATGATATTATTATTATTTTTAGTATTAGTATTGTTTAACAATTTCGAGATTGTATTGTTTAATAATTAGGACATTAATTTGTTTATGTTTTCGTTATTATTATGTTTATTTTTAATTTGTTTATATTTATGTTAAAGGGGAGTTAAAGTGCATTATGGACTTGGTTATTTATATAGTTGGTTAATGTTAGTTAGATTATGATTGTCATATTTGTACCCTGTACTCAGCTCTGGGAAGTTGGGGGGGGGGGTTTGTGTGGGTTATATTGTAATTTTTATAAAACTTTTTAATAAAAAAAAAAAGAAAACAGCCTAGCTCAAAGAGCACCAATGACTCTGCAACCATCCTCTTCCTCCTCCTCCTCCCCCCCTCCTCCTCCTCCCCCCTCCCTTTCCTCCCTGAAAACCCCACTTCCTTCTAACACTGATGATGTTCCCTAATAGGGTCAGGAAACGTCTTCAAGAAAAACCCACAAGCTCAGAGAGCACCAAGGACTCCCCATCAAGAGACACAACTGGGGCAGACAGAGACCCCTTATATAGATACTTATTTATCCAAATTTCTTTTTCTGACAAAGAATTAAAGAATTAAATTGGGAGACTAAGATGGCCATTTTGAGCTCATTCTGCTCTCTTCAGTTAGCCACACCCTTTATGGGATTCGAACCTGGGCAGTTTACATACGAGGCAGTGATTTAACCACCAAGCCACAGGCTCTCCTCCCTCTTTGCCAGCTGAGTCAAGGGAGTATATGCAGGAAGTTTTTCAGACGGCTTGGTGGTTAAATCATTGCCTCGTATGTAAACTGCCCAGGTTCGAATCCCATAAAGGGTGTGGCTAACTGAAGAGAGCAGAATGAGCTCGAAATGGCCATCTTAGTCTCCCAATTTAATTTTTTAATTCTTTGTCAGAAAAAGAAATTTGGATTTGTAATGTTTCGCAGTTGCGACTTGAGCCTGCTTAACGCCCCTAGTTGGGGGGCTGCAAGGCAAAAGAGATTGTAAAAAAACTGCAGTATAGCAGTTAAAAATGTCAAGGTCTAATCAATTAGACATCTGTCTGAAAAACTTCCTGCATACTTATTTATCTATTTGCACCCCGCCTTTATTTATTTTTGCAAATAACCACATGATTGCTCTTGGCTTGGGGAAGAAGCTGACCTGATCCCCCCAAAAAACTTTGCAGGATGAGACAATCGTCCATCCCTGCAACTAAAGTGATCTTAGCAGAAAAGTTGCTTGCATGAGTTTGCTTGGACAGGGCACTTAAAACTCTTGATCGGCGTGAATGAAGCATCTTGGTTCCTCACCCTTCTGCTGGTGGCTTCTGCTAACTTCTCGATGGTCCATCTCAGCTCCTCCAGCTGCTCCTGCTGCAGTGCCATGAGCCTGGTGACAGCACGATCCCACCTGGAAGGTCCTGGGCCAGCCTCGGTCGGCAAAGCTTCCTGGGCCAGCCTCGGCCGTGGGTGGACAAGTTCATCTGGAGAGGTCTCTCCCCCATTACTTCCTGCAGGAGAGAAGAAGGTCATCACAAGAGTAGAGAAGGGACACATCTGGACCCGGAAGGGGTCTGCAGGTGTGTGTGGGGGCTCCTCTCCAGACCTATGTCCATCCATCCCTCATGATCTCAAGTGTCTGAGGAGCCCCAAGCCTGACACTAGATAGTGGCAACCAGGGAGGCCTCCTTCAGCAAGAATGTGGGGTTGGTTTCCAGAATAATGGGCTTGGAAGGGACCTTGGAGGTCTTCTAGTCCAACCCCCTGCTCAGGCAGGAGGCCCTATGCCATTCCAGATGAATGGCTGCCCAGATATTGTTATTCTGTAATCTGTTGTTCTGTCATTCTGCTATTGTTATTCTGTTCTTCTATTATTGTTATTCCGACATTGTCATTCTGTTATTATTCTCTTATCTGTCATTTTGTCAATCTGTTATTCTATTACTGTTATTCTGATATTGTTATTCTGTATTCTGTCATTCTGTTGTTATTCTTTTATTTTGTTATTGTTGTTCTATTATTTTGTTATTCTTATTGTATTATTCTGTCCTACTATTATTCAGTCATTCTGTTATTGTTATTCTGTTATTCTGTTATTCTATTATTGTTACTCTGACATTGTTATTCTGTATTCTGTTATTCTGTCATTGTTATTCTTTTATTTTGTTATTGTTATTCTATTATTCTGTTATTCGTATTGTATTATTCTGTCATACTATTATTCTGTCATTCTGTTATTGTTATTTCTCTTAATCTGTTATTCTATTATTGTTATTCTGATATTGTTATTCTGTATTCTGTCATTCTGCCATTGTTATTCTTTTATTTTGTTATTGTTATTCTATTATTCTGTTATTCTTATTGTATTATTCTGTCATACTATTATTCTGTCATTCTGTTATTGTTATTCTGTTAATCTGTTATTCTATTGTTATTCTGATATTGTTATTCTGTATTCTGTTGTTGTCATTCTGCTATTGTCATTCTGTTAATCTGTTCTTCTATTATTGTTATTCCGACATTGTCATTCTGTTGTTGTTGTTATATTATTCTGTTATTCTGTTATCTGTCATTCTGTTATTCTGTTAATCTGTTATTCTATTAGTCATTATATTGTTATTCTGTATTCTGTCATTCTGTTATTGTTATTCTTTTATTTTGTTATTGCTATTCTGTTATTCTTATTGTATTATTCTGTCCTATTATTCAGTCATTCTGTTATTGTTATTCTGTTAATCTGTTATTCTATTATTGTTATTCTGACGTGGTTATTCTATTATTCTTCATATTCACCAGTGGTCTGCTAGGACTTGGGAGGCACAGCCACCACACCCTACCTTCTCAATCCTATATTTGATTTGTTTTTTTTCCTTCCTGGAGACAGAACCTTGCCCTGGCCCCTGGTGAACATTGTCATGTTGTACTTGGCCCTGTGTTCAAAGCAGTCCACACTGTGTTCAATTATCAGTTTGTGAGAAAAACAAATTCTTGGAGGAGTAGGAGTGTGTCAGCCAGATAGAAACAGAAAGAATGTGTGTTATCCTTGAGCTTTATCAAAGTTTCTTTGGCAAGGTAACCAGCATGTGTCTTTTTATTAAGACAATAACTCTTTCTTGAGTTGTTGCAAGAGTAGAAGAACCGGGAAAGGTTTGCTGATTATGAAGATGAGTACTTCCCTCTCCAGTTACGAGGGTCTACCTTCTCCCAGGTGGGATGGCTCCGTGCCGGGGTGGCCTTGTCCGTGGGCAGCCTTTGGTTCCACCAGGACCATCAAGGAGTTGATGAGAGAACTTCGGTCCCTCTCCTGATGGAGCAGGAGCTGGTCCAGCATCACCTGCTTTGGGAGAAGAGACAGGTGAGACAGAGGAGGTGGGCTTCACAGTTCATCAGCGGAACAACTTGCCTCCAGAAGTTGTAAATGCTCCAACAATTAAAGTTTTTAAGAAGAAATGGGACAACCATTTGTCTGAAACAGTGTAGAATGTCCTGCTTGAGCAGAGGGTTGGACTAGAAGACCTCTAGGTCCCTTCCAACTCTGTATTCTATACTGCCACCATCTCTAGGCGCCACTGAGAACATCTTAGCCCTCTCAGCCAACACTTAACCAGTGGAACTGCTTGCCACCAGAAGTTGTGGGTGCTCCAACACTGGAAGTTTTAATTTAATTTAATTTAAAGAAGAGATTGGACAGCCATTTGTCTGAAATGGTATATAGGGTTTCCTGCCTGAGCAGGGGGTTGGACTAGATGACCTCCATGGTCCCTTCCAACATTATTACTATTATTATTATTATTATTATTATTATTATTATTATTATTATTATTTCTATGGCCTCTTCCAAAACAGTCTCTGCCTACTGCATCTCCTGCTGATGAAGACAATGTTTCAAGAGCAGGAATCATCAACAGCAGGCAGTCCTCGTTTAGCGACCACAATGGAAACCAGCAACTCGGTTTAAGCAAAGTGGTCAGTAAGTGAAACATCACAATTTTTACAATCTGACATCAGATTTAATTTAATTTAATTTTAATAATTTAATTTAATATTTAATTTAATTTAAAATTTAATTTAATTTAATTTAATTTAATTTAATTTAATTTAATAATTTTTAAACAAGCAAAAAAAAAAACATCAAAGAAAAATACCTTCCTAGATCTTCCGGGCATCGTCTGGATCTGAGGCTGCCCAGCTGATCCTGCTTTGCACTCTGCCGCCAGGCGCAGCTCGGCCAGCTCCCGATGGGAAGCCTTGGGCAGGCTCGGCTGAGCGTCCCACAACCTGCAATGCAGGGGACACCACAACTCAGCCCCGGCAGTGCCCTGCGGAGGGATTTCCTCTGGGGCGCAGCCTCACCATCCCACCTTCTAGGCAGTTTTGTGCCTGGCGCAGGGAGCCCTCACATGACAGCCCCTCACTTAGGGACCGAAATTACAACGGCACTGAAAAAAAGGGACTTGCAAGTGGTCCTCACACTTACGACCGTTGCAGCATCCAAAAGGGTCATATGATAATCACTTCTTGGGAGAGGGGCAGGTTAAGATATATGAAGCATAAAACTTTTCTTTCTTTCTTTCTTTCTTTCTTTCTTTCTTTCTTTCTTTCTTTCTTTCTTTCTTTCTTTCTTTCTTTCTTTCCCCCTTCCTTCCTTCCTTTTTTCTTTCTTTCTTTCTTTTTCTTTCTTTCTTTCCCTTCCTTCCTTCCTTTCTTTCTTTCCCTTCCTCTTTGTTTCTTTGTTTCTTTCCTTCCTTCTTTTCTTTTGCTTTCTTTCTTTTTCTTTTTTCCCCTTCCTTCCTTTCTTATTTCTTTCTTTCTTTCTTTTCCTTCCTTCCTTTCTCTTTCTCTTTCTTTCTTTCTTTCTTTCTTTCTTTCTTTCTTTCTTTCTCTCTCTCTCTCTCTCTTTCTTTCTTCTTTTCCTTCCTTCCTTCCTTCCTTCCCTTTTTCTTTTTTTCAAAATAAATTTTGACTTATTTCAAGCCCATTTTATTTATTTATTCAAATAAATAAATAAACTGCCACCTTCCCAGCCAGCTTCCCACAAGCAAAGTCAACAAGGGAAGCTGGATTCACGTAATGATGCGCTGATTCACTTAACAACTGAGATCTGCTTAACAACCATGACAAAAAAAAAGCTCATAAACTCAGGCACGGCTCATTTAACCATTGCCTTGCTTCGCAATGGGAACTCTGCTCCCGACCGTGGTCGTAAGTCGGAGGACTTAGCAGCGCCACAAAATCAGGTCAAGATTATACAAGGTTTCGGGGTTCCATGAAGACGGGCACAGTTCTGCTCCCGCCAGCCCACCCTGGAATCTAGAGACAGCTTTATCTCAGGGTCTGGATTTTAGATTTCCCATTTTGTGCTTTTAAGGGTGGGGAGTAGCTGACCGTTCTCCTGCCAACAGCTCCAGGGCCAGGAGGGCAGCCCGCAAAGTCGCTTCCTTCTCCACCAGCCAGGCTTCGGCCTGCCAGCGTAAGAGCCAGCACGAGGCCTCCGGATCCCTGCAGTGAGAAGGGAAATCGGACCGTCTGAGAATTAGAATCCAAATCCTTTCTAATTTGGCCAAGTCCGATCAATCGATCCTCAGTTTATTATTACAGCCAAAGGCCAACACATAAATTAAAGATTCATAAATGTAAATAAATACAAATAAGCATTTTAGGTTTTTTTAATAATTAATTTTATTAGGTGTTTTTAACATTATAGCGTTAGACTATACTCAGTGTATTTTTATTGTCTGATCAGTATCATTCAGTTTTTCTGAAGGTAGCTAGTTTTTGTTATACTGTCTGTAAAACGAGGCCAGGGGTAGGCAACCTTGGCTCTTTTATGACTGGTGGACTTCAACTCCCAGAATTCCTGAGCCAGCATGGCTCAGCATGGAAACCTCTCCCTTTCCCCTCAGCATGGCTGGCTCAGGAATTCTGGGAGTTGAAGTCCATGAGTCATAAAAGAGCCAAGGTTGCCTACCCTGGTCTAGGAGGCTCACCACTTAGAACAGGAGGACTTAGGACAGGGGTAGGCAACCCTGGCTCTTTTATGACTGGTGGACTTCAACTCCCAGAATTCCTGAGCCAGCCACACTGAGGGGAAAGAGAGAGGTTTCAAGCTGAGCCATGCTGGCTCAGGAATTCTGGGAGTTGAAGTCCACCAGTCATAAAAGAGCCAAGGTTGCCTACCCCTGCCCCAGCCAGCCAGGAATTCTGGGAGTTGAAGTCCACGAGTCATAAAAAACGCCAAGGTTGCCTACCCCTGAGTTACTAGGCAGACCTTGGTCCCCCATTAATTACATCATTAATTGTAATATATTGCTATGTCTGCTTGTGTTTGGTTCTCTTTAGTTTTGTTTTATTTGAATGTTTAATTTATGTGTTGGCCTTGGGCTGTAATAATAAATTGATTGGCCACATCTGATCAGACACACAAGGAATTTCTCTCAGGTTCGGAAGCTCTCGGTGTGCGTGCCAAGCAACAGAGCAAAGATAATCTTTGTAATACCAATAAGAGGGGAGAAGATTGTAAGAAGGATAAATAATAATGTAGGTTGTCCTTGATTTACAACCGTGCATTTAGTGACCGTTCAAAGTTACAACATCCCTGGAAAAAAGTGACTTAGGACTAGTTTTTCACACTTACGACCGTTGCAGCCTCCCCGGGGTCACGTGATCAACATTCAGACAATGGGCAACGGGTTCAGATTTATGACGGTCGCAATGCCCCGGGGTCACGTCATCCCCTTTCGCAACCAGTAAAGTCAAGTCAAATGGGAAACCAGATTCACTTAACAACCGTGTTACTAATTTAAGAATTGCAATGATTCACTTAACAACTGACTCTGTGGAAGCCCCTGGGGCTGGTTTCCACGTCCCGGGAGACCCAAGAGTCTCACCTGCCCTCCAGAAGACGGGGCTGGGCCAGGAGAGCAGCTGCCTCCCCCTGCTTCCTCCGCCGGAGCTGCAGGAGGGCCTGTCCTGCCGTGAGGTCTGAGGCTGAGCGGCGAAAGTGCTCCACGTCAGAGTTGACCTCAGAGCTGGTGAGGAAGAAGATCAAGACTTAGCATTTGTGGATGCGGCCTGGGGGGAATGGGCAGGCGGTACCTATGGTTAGGAATTTATTTTATCTTGTGAATTGAATTGTATTTTGTATGAATAAATGGAAAATAAAAAACTTTTTATTAAAAAAAAATTTTTAAAAAAAGAATTAGCATTTGTGATAGGCCCCAGAGAAGAGGAAAGGAGGCAGGGAGACAGAGCAACTGAGAGATATTTTGCAGCCTTAAATACCTTGCCTTGAACGTGATGCAATTTAAGGTTAGTCCTCAACTTATAGAGAATAGAATAGAATAGAATAGAATAGAATAGAATAGAATAGAATAGAATAGAATAGAAGAATATGAAATAGAATGAATAGAATATAGAATAGAATAGAATAGAATAGAATAGAATAGAATAGAATAGAAAATAGAATATAGAGAAAGATAAATACAGAATAGAATAGAATAGAATAGAATAGAATAGAATAGAATAGAATAGAATAGAATGGAATATAGAATAGAATAGAATACAGAATAGAATAGAATAGAATAGAATAGAATAGAATAGAATAGAATAGAATAGAATAGAATAGAATAGAAAATATAGGAATAGAATGAATAGAATAGAATAGAATAGAATAGAATAGAATAGAATAGAATAGAATAGAATAGAATAGAATAGAATAGAATAGAATAGAAAATATGGAATAGAATGGAATGGAATATAGAATAGAATAGAATAGAATAGAATGGAATAGGAATAGAAAAGAAAATATGGAATATAGAATAGAATAGAAAATACAGAATATAGAATAGAATAGAACAGAAAATACAGAATATAGAATAGAATAGAATAGAATAGAATAGAATAGAAAATATGGAATAGAATGGAATGTTAAATAGAATAGAATAGAATAGAATAGAACAGAAAATACAGAATATAGAATAGAATAGAATAGAACAGGAATAGAATAGAATAGAACAGAACAGAATAGAAAATATGGAATGGAATGGAATGGAACGGAACGGAACAGAATTCTTTATTGGCCAAGTGTGATTGGACACACAAGGAATTTGTCTCCGGCGCATAAGCTCTCATTGTACATAAAAGCAATAAGTGATAAGTCATGATCATAGTTGTCGTAAAAATACATTCATCCAAAATCATAAGCTACAACACCTAGTGATAGTCATAGGATACTAAAATAAGCAATCAACATAACTCATATTAGGATACTAAATAAAGCAATATAAATCATAAGATACAAACTTACCTGATCTGGTGCCCAGCCCCTGGGAGACTGGACAGGTGGAGAAGGCTCCCCTCAGGCAAGGCCAGCTCCACCAGCGCCATCATCTCCAAGAGCTTCTCCTCCTTGGTGTGTTGGGCCAAGCATGTCCATATCTGATGTCCTGGGAGAGGAGGAAGACCACCGGATAATCCCTGGAGAAGGAAGAACGAGGCACTCCCTCACGGTAGCTTTCATCACCCCGTCTTCCTTCCCTTCCAGGTTATCTGAGTTGGCACTACAATTCCCATCGCACCTGCTTGGTTTAGGAGGGTGACGGAAGCTGTAATCCATCTGTTACTGGGCAGGGGCTACTTTGGGGAAGGTGATGGTTGAGGGAGAAAGGTGCTTTTTTCAAGAGGCAACTGGACTTTCTTGTTTTTTCTTTGAAGACCTTTCGCGTCTCATCCAAGAAGCTTCTTCAGCTCTGACGGGATGGTGGAGGACAGCAGGATTTATATTCCTTGCAGACAGCTGGTGATTTGCATTTGTTTAGCGCAGGGGTAGTCAACCTTGGCTCTTTTATGCCTCGTAGACTTCAACTCCCAGAATTCCTGAGCCAGCTTAGCTGGCTCAGGAATTCTGGGAGTTGAAGTCCACGAGTCATAAAAAAGCCAAGGTTGACTATCTCTGGTTTAGAGAGTCATTGACGCTGGTTGGAGGTTTGAACAGCCCTCTCTCAACAGTGGGGGAGGGATACGACATTATCTATCTCCAGTCCTTTCTGCAGTTCCAAGAAGGCTCCACCCCCATTTGCACCACTCAGGAGACCCTGAGGACACAGACCAGCCTCCAAGTGGCCTCAACGACCCACTCAAAGAAGGCAAATGACCAGCTCTCTGCAAGGAGTATAAATCCTTCCATTTCCCCACCGTCCAGTCAGAGCTGAAGAAGCTTCTGGGATGAGTAGCAAAATGTCTTCGGAGAAAAACAAGAAGGGTCCAGTTGCTTCCTGAACAAGCACCTTTGGGATCTTCTTCCTATTTTTGCCAGCTTGGGTGGACTTGAAGATGTCCTCTTCGTTCTTCTCAGGCTACCACCCTGCTCTGGGCCATCAACCTCCCAGGTGGAATCCCTGCATCCCAGAACCATCCGCTCACCAAAATGGCCTCTCAGCATCTCCTGGCAGAGCTTCCTTTGAAGGGCCTGGTACTTCCGTTCCAACGCTGTCAGCAAGGAAGAGGCTGGGCCTGTGGAGTCCCACCTGTGGAAGAGAAGATCCCCCATCATCTGCAACAGCTTCCTGGCTTCCTGCTCTCTGGGCAGGTGTTCCACTTTGGTCCTTTCTACATTGCAAAGAACTTCGCCCATGCTAGCTGTGTTGTCTCCTAGGAGTAGGGAGGGACCTACTGTGGCCTTGGGCATTTTCTATCCTTCTGAATGGTTCACTTTGATAGGACCCATTAGTCTGGAACACATCTGGAACCTGAATTTATTTCCTTCCTTCCTTCCTTCCTTCCTTCCTTCCTTCCTTCCTTCCTTCCTTCTCAATTACCTTTCTTCTCAATAACCCTTCCTTCCTTCCCTTCCTTCCTTCCCTCCTTCTCAATCAACTTCCTTCCTTCCTTGATTCCTTCCTTCTTCTGTCCCTCCCTTCCTTCCTTCTTTCCTCCCTCCCTCCCTTTCCTTCCTCTCTCCCTCTCTTTCTTGCCCATGTCATCATCCAGAATGATCCTGGGTGGCTTATAATACAGTAACTTTTCCCTTCTTTTGACTCCTTGGCCTTCTTCTGACCACATCTTGGTCCCAGTCCACCACTGGCATAGAATGAAGACCAAGCTTGACCTCCATCTTTTTGGATTCTTCTGAGACTTTTCTGAAACACGTCTGTTCCCCCAGTTTTTTCTTACCATCTGGGGACTCGGCTGACTTCCCATTCCAGGGGTTGCGCCATGTGACCTCTGGTTCCCCGCCGAGAGAATGATCTGTCCATGGTCGCACCAAGGCCCTTCAGAAGACAGAAAACCCTGTCAATGAGTCTCCCATTGTAAGGTTCAATTGCACGTCAGAGTCATTTTCTGGGTTTTCTCTAACCCAACTTTGAATGTTGTGCAAATTCATTTCCTGAGATTAATCCATGGCTCAGTTTATTGGGCAGACCCAAAATTTAGGTAATTCAGTAAAATATGAGTTGGTTAACTTTTGGTACAACCCAACCCAACCCAATTCAACCCAACCCAATTCAATTCAACTCAACCCAACCCAACCCAATTCGACCCAACCCAACCCAATTCAACTCAACCCAATTCAACCCAACCCAACCCAATTCAATTCAATTCAATTCAACTCAACCCAACCCAATTCGACCCAACCCAACCCAATTCAACCCAACCCAACCCAATTCAACCCAACCCAGTTCAACCCAACCCAACCCAATTCAAGCAAACCAAACCCAACCCAATCCAAATATTTTGAATGCTGGACAGGTCTTAATCAATCTGACATTGGAAGGATTCAGACGAAATGAATCCCATTGCACATTTTCTGTCCCATGGCACAAGCCTTTGCATGTTGTGAGGCCCGATCAGGCTCAAAGTCAATCCTGTCGCATGTCAATTGTCCTTCCAAAGGTGCTTTTTCATGAGGCCACTGGACTTTCCTTGTTTTTCCTCGAAGACATTTCTGAAGAACAATTGAAGAAGCTTCTTGGATCAGAAGCAGAACCTTTTCAAGCAAAAACAAAGCCCAGTTTCTTCTTGAAAGAGGCACCTTGGGGACAACCATGACCTGGATGATGGAGAATCTCCACAGACGTGTCAGTTCACCTCTCAACAGTTGGTGAATGCAAAATGTCTGTCCAGAAATGCATCCCTTCCTGAGAGCTGGGTGAGAGGCAGTCTTCAAGGACTGCCCTTCATTACTCTACCATACGAGAAGATCTAGAACCACCTCCTGGCCTCCCCCATGGCCCTGACTCACCTGTTCCTCTAAAGCACTTTGTCGTCGTCTTGTGAGGTCCTCCAGCAGCTGGTGGGCACAACAGCCCTCCCAAGGTTGTCCATCAAAGACCTGAGTGATTGAGAAGGTGCTGAATGGAGGTGGGTCAGATCCTTCCCCTCCCTTGGAATAGAGCAGCCATTACAAGATGATGGGTAGGGAACTGCTTCAGAGGGAAGGATTGGGTAGACCTCATCCTTCTACCCTAGCATTTATTGCACCAAGGAACACTAGGAGATCTCCTGCCTCTGAGCGGAGAAACCACCGTTGAGTTTGCATCGAAGAAATTCAACCTTCTACAAGTCCCATCATCCACAATGGCTTGGGATGATGGGGATAACAGAATAACAGAGTTGGAAGGGACCTTAGAGGTCTTCTAGTCCAACTCCCTGCTCGGGAGAGCCCATGCTGTCCAGTCTCTTCTTAAAAACCTCCAGTGATGGAGCACCCACAATTTTTGGAGGCTAGTCCTTCCACTGGTTAATTGTCCTCACTGTCAGGAAATTTCTCCTTAGTTCTAGGTTGCTTCTCTCCTTGATTAGTTTCCATCCGTTGCTTCTTGTCCTGCCTTCAGGTGCTTTGAATAATGGAATAACAAAGTTGGAAGGGAACTTGGAGGTCATCTAGTCCAACCCCCTGCTCAGGCAGGAAACCCTACACCATTTCAGACAAATGACTGTCCAGTCTCTTCTTAAAAACTTCCAGTGTTGAAGCATTCACCGCTTCTGGAGGCAGGTTGTTCCACTGGTTAATTGTTCTAACTGTCAGGAAGTTTCTCCTTAGTTCTAGGTTGCTTCTCTTCTTGATCAGTTTCCATCCGTTGCTTCTTGTCCTGCCTTCAGGTGCTTTGGAGAATAGCTTGACTCCCTCTTCTTTGGGGCAGCCCCTCAAATTTTGCAAGACTGCTATCATGTCACCGCTAGTCCTTTTTATTAGTCCTTCCTAGTTCTTCCTTCATTTCACTGCAATCACGTCAACCCTGGTCCTTTTGGTCTGAAATGGTATAGGGCAGGGGTAGGCAACTTCGGCTCTTTTATGACTCATGGACTTCAACTCCCAGAATTCCTGAGTCAGCATAGCTGACTCAGGAATTCTGGGAGTTGAAGTCCATGAATCATAAAAGAGCCGAGGTTGCCTACCCCTGGTATAGGGTCTCCTCCCTGAGCAGAGGGCTGGACTAGAAGACCTCCAAGGTCCCTTCCAACTCTTTATTCAGTATTCACATATTCCATGTAACATTTCAAGATTGTAGAAAAACGAAAATCTTGTCTATTGTTTTTCTATGCAAGGTTTAGGCCCAGGTAAACTAAATCGGGCCTCACGGACAAAGTATTGAACCAAAGTTTGTGCTGTTTAATTTTGCAGTTTTGCAATTGTGCTTTACTTAATATGATTTTGCTAAGCTTGCTTGTTTCAGATATATTCAGAACGTAAAGTCTGGAACAGTTAAGAAATAGGGAACTGAAAGTAGCTGACGGATACGGGTTCCAATGTACACGGGTATATGTGGAAAGTTATGTTCGGCAGAAGGTCAGCAGGAAGTCAGTAGAAAGTCAGCAAAAGTCAGCAGAAATCAACAAAAATCAGCAGACCATCTGACTACAGTCTTAGAACGGGAAAAGGTACAAAGAGTTGGGTCTGGACTTGATTTATTTGCCATTAGCCGATAGCTGTCCTTTTGGAATCTGCTATGCCAGT
Source organism: Crotalus tigris (assembly GCF_016545835.1). Lineage (NCBI taxonomy): Eukaryota > Metazoa > Chordata > Lepidosauria > Squamata > Viperidae > Crotalus > Crotalus tigris. The sequence goes on along the minus strand of NW_024098109.1, from coordinate 79,007 downwards.
GGACCTCATTGCAATGGGTTATTAACGTAAGTGATGTTGGGTTATTATGCTTGCTATGTTCCAAATGATTAGCAAAATAAACCTCTGAATCTTAAAAGTAAGAATTATTGTTTTGTGTTGCTGTCGTGTTCTTTTCATTGGGTTTTTCCACGACAAGGTGTTTCCCCTCATTTCATCCAATCCCAACAGGAGCCGATATGAGCAATTTTTATCACTTCTTCTCCTCCAGATTGTTTCTCAATTTTTATTCTTCAGAGCTTCTCCAGGGCAATCCAGGACATCCTTTGGGCAAAAAAAGTCCAACTTTCTCTTCCTGTAAAGGTGCTTTTTCAGGAGGCAATTGGACATTCTTATTTTTCTTTGAAGATGTTTCACTTCTCATCCAAGAAGCTTCTTCAGCTCTGACTGGATGGTGGGGAACGGAAAAATTTATACATTTGCATTCTTTTAGCGAGTCCGTTAATGCTACCTGGAGGCTTATCTGTGTCTTCAGGGTCACCTAAAAGAGGGGCCAAAGAAGCCATCTTGGTCAAGATTGAGCAGCCCTCTCTCAACAGAGGGGAAGGGATACCACACTGTCTATTTCCAGTCTACAACACACACAGACAAACCTCCAGGTGGGCTCAACGGCCCTCTAAAAGGATGCAAATGACCAGCTCTCTGCAAGGAGTATAAATCCTCCGTTCCCCACCATTCAGTCAGAACCTGAGGAAGCTTCTTGGATGAGAAGCGAAACATCTTCAAAGAAAAACAAGGAAGTCCAGTTGCCTCCTGGAAAATCATCTGTGGGACAACCAGGACCTGGATGACGGAGAATTCTCCATAAACATCTTCCTGCAATGCTTTGGCATAACTTCTCCTACCTGGTAGACAGCAGCTCGCAGCTGAGCCCGTTCTTCTGGTGTCTGGAAGGGCCCACATTGGAGGTCTCCGTCTCCCAGAAGCCCCCGGGCCTCTGGCTGAGGTGGTCTGGCCTCCATCTGGGGGATGATGGAGCCCAGCCACTCTCTCCTTCCAAAGAGTTGGGGAGGAAGTAGCTTTGATGATGATTACGTCCGTATTATGGCAGGACTGCCCTCTCATTTATGGTCCTAGAATACAAAGCCCATCATCCAGGTTGGTTGGGGATGATGGTATACACCTCTCTCTCTCTCTCCCCTCCTCTCTCTCTCTCCCTCCCTCCCTTGATGCGGTCTCTGGTCCCAAAGCCGAACCCCCGGCAAAGTCTCTCGGCGTCCCCCCTCCCATGGGGGGGAGGGCAGACAAAAAGAGCTGGATTTGCACAGCCCCACAAGTTGGGTCGGGGGAGGGGAAACCTCACTTGATACTGATTGGGGTTAACTTGGTTACTTTCCAGAGGGGGGTGGGGTAAGGATGGTTACTAAGCTGGGCCACCAGGAAGAGGGACACTTCAGCCTGTAAACGCTGCACGGGGAGGGGGGAGCTCCCTCATGGGCCCGAAGTGGGGAGGGGGGGGCAGGCAGGGGAATCTTGCCAACGTTGCTCGGAGGAGGCCCGAAGGAGCATCCTTCAGGAGTCAAGAGGGGCCAAGAAAAGCGGGGAGGGGGGAACAGAAGGGCAGCATCCCCCTCCTCCCCCCCTCTATCGGCCGCTCCTCCCTACCTGATTTGAGGGAGAGAAGTTAAAGAAGCCCACCCACCTCCCAACCCCGTACCTCTACCACCTTTGGAGAATCTTGGTTGCAGCGTGTGTGTGTGTGTGTGTGTGTGTGTGTGTGTGTGTGTGTGAGAAAGCAGCCGTTCCCCCTGCTTTCCTCCAGGAAAGAGTCCAGGAACCTCCAAACTGACAGCCCCCCCCCTCTCCCAACCGTCCCCGGCCTCAATTATTCATGGGCTGCTTGATATCGGAGAGCCCCAACGCTCCGCCGAAGCCAGGCGGAGCAACTCCGGTTACAGCACCAGCTTTCCTCTCTCTCTCTCTCTCACACACACTCTCTCTCTCTCACACACACACTCAGTTTCTCTCTGTGTGTGTCTCTCGCTCTTTCTAGCTCTCACTCTTTTTCTATTTCTTTCACACTTTTTGTCTCTCACACACACACTCTCTCTCTCTGTTTCTCTGTGTCTCACTCTTTCTAGCTCTCGCTCTTTTTCTATTTCTCTTTCACACTTTTTCTTTCTGTTTCTCTCTCTCTCACACACACATTCCCCTCCCCTGCTCCACTGGCCCCTCTGCTCTCCCCTGCGTGCCAATCCACAGATCTGCGGGTTCAGCCCCCCCTAAAGACATCTGTGCTCTCCCCCAAGGCTGGAACTAAGGAGAAACTTCCTGACAGTGAGGACAATTAACCAGTGGAACAACCTGCCTCCAGAAGCGATGAATGCTCCAACACTGGAAGTTTTTAAGAAGAGACTGGACAGCCGTTTGTCTGAAATGTTATAGGGCTTCTGCCTGAGCAGGGGGTTGGACTAGATGACCTCCAAGGTCCCTTCCAGCTCTATTCTATTCAAGGATATGTACAAATATAAAGGAACTAATTAAGCTTAGTGGCACACTTGCTTTGCTTTTTGTCCGAATCACACAAGAATAAAAGAACAGTTGGAAAACTCTATTTTGAGTGGCTTAAACTCAATTTTATGACAATCGTTTTTCACACTTATGACCGTTGCAGCATCCCCATGGATTCACATTACAACCGTGTTACTAATTTAACAACTGCAGTGATTCACTTAACAACGGTGGCAAGGAATGTCGTAAAATGGGGCAAAACACTTAACACATTTCTCACTTTACAACATAGAAGTTTGGGCTCAATTGAGTTGAAGACTATCTATGCTTTTTTGTATTTTGCCTATAATACAGAAATCTCCCCAGACTGCCAGCCTCAGCCTGGGAACACATCAATGATTCAAGGCTAACACCCCACTTATCTCCTCTTCAATGCCTGGCTAGGTGTTTCCCAACACACACACACACACACACACACACACACACACACACACACACACACTCTGCAATTGGGCCAGGCACCCCAGGACCTCTGATCCTGACTCAACAAGCTTTCCTCCTTAACAAACTCAACAATTCCTGAATGTGTGGCCCAATCCTCACTGAAAACTTGACTCTCTGTGTATGTATGTTTGTTTGTGTGTGTGTGTGTGTGTGTAGGGTTGGAGTGATTGTGCTTTTGCCTAGAAAATTGAGGAAGAACAGGAAAGAAGGGAAGATCTGAAGGCAACTGCCCTAAAACAATTTTAAAAGTTTCTTCTGGTCCACCCAAAGGAGGGCAGAGTGAAAGAGTGTAGAAAATAAATCAGAGTCTAGAAAACAATACTAATATCCGTTTATTTATTGAAGTCGTATAACACCCATCTAGCTATCCAAAGTATAAAAAGCTACAGGATACAAAACTGAAGGTCTACATTAAAAAAAAAATATAAAATCCTAAAAGGCCACTAAAACGATGATTAGAACATTAGATGCTTGCAGGGGAGCATGAAGCATTAGGAGCACTCTATCTGACAAACTAGATCAAGTCTACTTTTAAGGCACAGGTAGAGCCTGACACAATACTTGTAGCGGAGCTGGGGTGAGAATGGGGCCAGCTGAGAGGCTTTGCAGGAGCCCTGCCGATTAGGCAGGAAGATGAGGAGCTCCGGCAGCTGCCATGGATCTGGCGGCAGGGCAGGGCTCGGAGGAGGGAAGAAGAAGGAGGAGGAAGCCGATAGAAGGGAGGAAGAGAGAAGGCTTGGTGGAGCTTGCCATTCTGAGCCAGCTGATCAAAGAGAGAAGAAGAAGCTGGGGTTTTCGCCTTTGCTTTTTTTGCTTCATTACAGGCAAGCTGGACGAAAGGGGGAGGGATAGAGAGAGTGAGAGTAGTTGCTGGGGCTGTTTGCTTGAAGCAGGCCAGGCAGGGAGGGATAGAGGGTGAGAGTAGTTGCTGGAGTCATTTGCTGGAAGCAGGCCAGGCAGAGAGAGAGAGAGAGAGAGAGAGAGAGAGAGAAGCTTGCTAGAGGTGTTTGCTTGAAGCAGGAGAGAGAGAGAGAGAGAGAGAGAGAGAGAGAGAGAGAGAGAGAGAGAGAGAGAGAGAGAGCGCCTGATATGAGCTGTTTGCTTGAAGCGTTTGCTTGAAGCAGGACAGGCAGAGAGAGAGGGGGGGAGTGAAGTTTTATTGTTTCTTTCTCTTTCATTATGGGCAGGCCAGATGAAGAGAGAGGGGGTAGTTTGGGAAGTTTTAATCCCTTTCCCTTGTTGGAGTAAGCTAGGCAGAGGGAGAGTTAGGGAAGAGTTTGACATACGTCTTTTAGTGAGAGGTAAGGGGTTTTTTTAATAGGGAGATAAAAGGGGATTACATGGAGTGAGGTCAGAGAGGGGCGAGAAGAGTGGACGAGGGAGGCCTCTGCCAGCACCAGAGATTGGATGCCATCATTCTAGGCAAGTTGTTGTCATCAAAGATGGATTAACATCGTCCTGGGCAAGTTGTTGACACCAGCGGCTGGCTACCATTGCTTTAGGCAAGTTGTTGCCACTAAAGACTGACCGCCATCGTTCTAGGCAAGTTGCCATCACCACAGGCTGATTAACATCGTTCTCGGCAAGTTGTTGTCATTAGAGACTGACTACCATCTTCCCTGTAAGGTTCTTATTGCCAGAGATCAACCACCATCCACCCATGCGAGTCACCGTTGAGAGAGAGTGACCATCACCGCCTCATGTGCGTGGCTGCCAATTGTGACTGAATACCACGTTATGTGCCCTGTTAGGCAGAGGCGCCAACATGAGTGGCCTTTTTGGGCTAGTGGCCACTTGGAGGGGAGGTTGGGAGGGCCCGGACTTAAGCGCTGCCTACGGGGGTGGCGCTACATACTGTTATGTTGTCGCAAGGTTCGTATCTGCAAGCAGCAGGATGGTGTAAAATTGTCTGGTGTGCACCCTGGATTATTCATGCACATTATTTTGCTTTCCAGAAATATCCCAGGAAGGAGCAGCCTCAGGGCTGTGAGGGGGCACCACCCCCATGGGGATGGAGCACCCCGATACTCCCAACTGGTTACTGGGGAAGGTCCCTTGAGGGCAGGGCCCACGCTGCATTTTGACGACGAGCCCAACACTTTCTTGCCATTTCGTACAGCAGACGCTGGACCGCTCTCTCTTGTTCCGTCTCGCCTTCAGAACGGAAGGCCCTGGCTAGCTCTTTCAGACGCTGCTCCAGTTGCTTCTGCTCCAGAGGGTGGTCCCCCGGCACCTCCAAGCAAGCCTCGTACGCCCACAGCGCTGCCTGCCTCTCCCCCTTCTTGCGGAGGAGGAAATCCCCCCAGTGCAGATAGAAAGACTTCTGGCACCACTTGCTGGCGGTTGGCAGCTCCTCCATCAAGCCCAGGTAGACCTCCTCCTCGTAAAGCGGGTGTTTCTCTCCGTACAACTTCGCCAGCTTCAGCCGGGAAAACACAGATCCAGGATCGAATTCCAGTGACCGTTTGAAGCACTCAATGGCGTCTTCCACGATTTCCGCTCTGTCCCCCTCGGATCCTGGATTTAACAGGTACATGTAACGCATGCCAAGGTCGTGGTGCAAGAGATAGTAGTCACCTTGGAGGGCGATGGCCTTCTTCAGGGTGGAAATGGCCTGGGAGGTAGAGTGGATCTTAATGACCTTGGCGGCCATTCTCAGGAGTTCCGGGTTGAGACTGTTCTGGACTACATCGTCAGCAAGGTGCCCCGCTCTTTCAGGATTTTTCCAACAGAGAATCTGTGCCAAGTATATTTTGGCTTCATAATTTTCGGGCTGACTACGGATCAGCCCTTCCAGCAACTTCCGGCCCTCTTCCTGTAACTTGTCATCGTAAAAGTGTGTCCAGGAAGCAAAGGTGGAGAAAGTCAGGCCCTCCTCCAGCTCCGCATTGGGCTCCTGCAGCTCCAGGGCCGTCTGGAAACACTCCCTGGCAAGCTGGCCGTTCCGGAAGCCCATGGCCAAGAGGGACCAGCCCTTCTGGGTGTAGACCTCCGGGATCGGGGCCGAGTAGGGCTCAGGGCTGGACAGGTCCCGGCAGATCTGGCGGATCTGTCCCAAGTAGAGGTCCACCCTGTCGTAATCGGTCAAGTGGTAGCAGATCCAGGCGTAGTTCCCGTAGACCAGCAGGACCTGGCGTGAGAAGGTCTCTTGAGGTTCCTTCCTCAAGACCTCCTCGGCTTCCTCCAGGATGTCCAGGGCCTCTTTGGGGCTCCCCTCTAGATGGCGCAGATAGGCCTTCAGGGCGAGATAGGTGCCCCAGTTATGGAAGGGGCCGTGTTCCAGGCGGAGAGACAGAGTCACAAGAGAGTGTCTGATGTTCATTTTGTCTTTGATCTCAAAATCCCAGGTGAAATGACACTGCAGGCGCTGGAGCTTCTCCTTCAGGGGTCTGCTGGGGGGTGGGGAACAGGAGGGGAAGACAAAATGGAGGAGCCCTGGGTGAGTGGCAAAGGACACCTGCCCTGGGAGGGAGCGGGAGGTGGGCTCAGATAATGCGTTGACCACAATGGCGCTGTTCAGGCTAGCCTGAGCGTGTGAACCTGGCCAAGTCTGGCTACTCATGGGGAAGCAGACCCTGCCACCGTTTGGACCCCCAATTACCGGAGGAACTCCTTGGATGGTGAACCCACTCTTTGGGGTCTTACACAGAAGCTAGCTTCCAAGGAAGGGAACCCATTTTAGCCTCAAGTCTTAAAAGCTCTCGGGAGCTTTCCTGCCCCCCTTTTCCCTTTTAGGGATACCCATGTGGCTGCCTTTGCTGTGCTTCCCCGTCCTCATTCCTGGGGGGGGGGAGGGTTAGGGTTAAACAATACAGGTCGTCCTCGACTTACAACCATTTGCTTAGTGACTGTTCAAAATTACAACGGCATGGGAAAGACCGTTTTTCACACTTATGACCCTTGCAGCCTCCCCGTGGCCACGTGAGTTCCATTGGGACGCTCGGCCACCGACTCACATTTGTGACGGTCGCAGTGTCCCCCTGGGGTCGTGTGACCCCCTTCTGCGACCTTCTGACGAGTCAAGTCAATGGGGAAAGCCGGATTCACTTAACGACTGTGCGACCAACTTATTTATCGATGATTCACTTAACAACAGCGGCAAGAAAAGTCGTAAAGTGGGGCAAAATCCATTCAACCAATGTTTCGCTTAACAACAGAGGTTTTTTGGGGGGATCAATTGTGGTCGTAAGTCGAGAACTTGCCTGTACTTGGCCTCCGTTGGGCACAGAGCAGACAAGGTTGCCACTGAGCAGGCTCGCCATGTTGTGTGAATGCCAGGGGCGGCGTAAAAGGGAGACCTTCATCTCTGGGCATGGCCTTCTACCCCTGGCGAGGAAGGGACCCTCCCGGAAGCCAGGAGGAGGGAGATGGTGGAAAGAGGGGAGGGGACACTTTCAAAGTCGATTGTGTAGGGGAGGACTGCACCACAACCCACTAAAATCTGATGCCCTCCATTGTTTCAAGTTTGAGATGGAGCTTTTGACGGGCCCTGCGATGGGTTGGGCTCTCTGGGAGGGGGCTTGTGGGGCAGGAGGGCATCTGCCTTTGGCTGTTGTGGACTATTGCCGGAGGGGGGCACCCTTGCAACGGCCCCTCCCCAGGCAAGGGTGCTGCTCCTTCGGGGCTGCAAAGGGCTGTAGAGGCAGGCAGGAAGGCTGTTGCGGAGTGGGGGGGGGAGAAGGAGGGTTGTGGGGCCCTCTGCTGGGGTGGGGCTCTGTGGGGGGGCCAAGGCTACTCAAGACATCCGGAGCTGGTCCCTCAGCTGGGATGGGGGCAGCCTTGCCAGAGTCCATGCAGAGTCTGCTGGGGTGGGAGGGCAGCTGCCTTTGGCTGTTCCGGACTATTGCCGGAGGGGGGGGTACCCCTGCAACGCCCCCTCCCCAGCCGAGGCTCCCGCACCTTCGGGGCTGCAAAGGGCTGGAGAGTCTGGGGGAGGGAGGAGGATTGGGGGCCCTCTGCTGGGGTTTGGGCAAGGCTACCCAGGCCATGGGGAGCTGGTCCCACAGATGGATGGGGGGGGGGCATCCTCGGCAGGAACAAGGCAGCTTTTGCAAAATCTGGGGGGTGGGTTTGTGGGGCAAGGGCGAACTGCCTTTGGAGACTCGCTGGGGGGCCCACTTGCAGCGCGCCCCCTCCCCCACCCCGGCTCCTGCGCCTCGCGGCTCTGCAGGGCCAGGTTGCGCCCCAAGCCGCCCCCCCCCACCCGAGCCCCTCTGAAAGGCGGGGGTGCCAGGCTCGTGTTGTATCAGCAGGACCTCCCGGGGGGGGGGACTCAGGTAGCTGAAGCGGGGGTAGGGGGGCAGAGAGACCTGTGCTGTTGCTGCAGCCCCCCCATTTTGCAGGGAAGAGACGTTCCCCGGAATTCAGCGGGACCCTCGCCCATTAGGCACCCCCTCCCCTCCTCTGTTCTTACGGGGTGCTCCGTCCCGACACCCCCACCTCCCCGCCTACCTCATCCTGCCACACCGTCGCGCTCCGGCTATCTCTCCCGAATTTGGGCGCAATGAGCGGAGTGGCCAGTGGGAGGATGGGGAGGTCCCGCCGGGGAAATTGAAAACGAAAGCAGTGCGGGGAGTGGGGAGATGGCTGGGGGACATTGCCTAGTGGCTAGGGCGAGCCCAGGTTGCATTGGTCGGGGTGGGGGGGAGGGCCTATTCAGGCCTCCTGCTTCGCGGGCAAATCGGCCGTCCAGCAAACTGCATTAGCGCAAGCTTTGTCTCGTTTGCGCCTTTTGGTCTGCAGGTGGGGAGGGGGCGCAATTGTGTGAATTCATGTTTCGTTTGCGCCTTTTGTCTGCAGGTGGGGAGGGGGGAGCAATTGTGTGAACTCATGTTTCGTTTGCGCCTTTTTGTCTGCAGGTGGGGAGGGGGCGCAATTGTGTGAACTCATGTTTCGTTTGCGCCTTTTGTCTGCAGGTGGGGAGGGGGGAGCAATTGTGTGAACTCATGTTTCGTTTGCGCCTTTTGTCTGCAGGTGGGGAGGGGGCGCAATTGTGTGAACTCATGTTTCGTTTGCGCCTTTTGTCTGCAGGTGGGGAGGGAGCGCAATTGTCTGAACTCATGTTTTGTTTGCACCTTTTGTCTGCAGGTGGGGAGGGGGCGCAATTGTCTGAACTCATGTTTTGTTTGCACCTTTTGTCTGCAGGTGGGGAGGGGGCGCAATTGTGTGAACTCATGTTTTGTTTGCACCTTTTGTCTGCAGGTGGGGAGGGAGCGCAATTGTCTGAACTCATGTTTCGTTTGCACCTTTTGTCTGCAGGTGGGGAGGGGGCGCAAATGTGTGAACTCATGTCCGTTGCGCCTTTTTGTTCTGCAGGTGGGGAGGGGGCGCGCAATGTTTAACTCATGTTTCGTTTGCGGCCTTTGTCTGCAGGTGGGGAGGGAGCGCAATTGTCTGAACTCATGTTTCGTTTGCACCTTTTGTCTGCAGGTGGGGAGGGGGCGCAATTGTGTGAACTCATGTTTCGTTTGCGCCTTTTTGTCTGCAGGTGGGGAGGGGGGCGCAATTGTGTGAACTCATGTTTCGTTTGCGCCTTTTGTCTGCAGGTGGGGAGGGGGCGCAATTGTGTGAACTCATGTTTCGTTTGCGCCTTTTTGTCTGCAGGTGGGGAGGGGGGCGCAATTGTGTGAACTCATGTTTCGTTTGCGCCTTTTGTCTGCAGGTGGGGAGGGGGGCGCAATTGTGTGAACTCAAGACAACACGGTGTACGTGTGTGTGTGTGTGGGGGGGTAGAGGATTCGGTGCATTGCACGTGGACCCGCGTGCTTTGCTCCGAGCGCGAGAGGGGAGAACGGCGGACTCACTCCTACCCAATACCAGAGCCGGACGGGACTTTGGGCAGGAGACCCTGCCTACTACAACTTCTGGAGGCAAGGAGTTCCGATGGTTAATTGTTCTCACTGTCAAGGAAATTCCTCTTTAATTCCAGGTTGCTTCTCTCCTTGATGGGTTTCCATCCCTTGCTTCTTGTCCTGCCTGCGGGTGGCTTGGAAAATAAGGCAGTCTCCATTTTGCTTATTCCTGGCTTGGACCGGACCCTGATGAAATTTTTTCTTTCAACATTACTTACAACTCAGCACCAAGTTCCCCAAGTTATTTGTCTGTCTTTCTTTCTTTCTTTCTTTCTTTCTTTCTTTCTTTCTTTTCTTTCTTTCTTTTTCTTTCCTTCCTTTCCTCTTCTACAGATATTCTCCTTTATTTGGGCTGGCCACCACGTGTAAAATCTTCCCGTGTCGGTAGATGGTACATGGTTCCACCTACAAATTGGACTATTGAACGCCCCCCCCGTCTCCTTCCCGGTAAATGAATTTGATTAATACATAAATCCACTAAAAGGAACCCCACCTCCCCCCCCATTCTGCCTCCCTTCGAAACGAGACTCGCGGCAAAATCAATTTAATACATACATTTAGCAAGCGAATGAATGAATATAAATGAACAGAATGAAGAAAAAGAAAGGAGGGAGGGAAGTAGAAAGAAAGAGGAAGGGAAAGAAAGAAAAAAAAGAAAAGCAAAGAAAGAGAAAGAAACTAAAATGGGTCGAGCGATTCGGGATTCCGAGGCAAGGATCGGGCGCTGGAGGCCTGTCGATGCACTTGCGCTTTCATTCTGCTTTGCAAAAAAATAAAATAAAAAAAATCCTCTCCCACCGCTCGGAGTCGCCTTCCCACAACCCGCAGGAGCGATCCTAAAGACGCCCTCCGACGACGCCCCACTGCCCAGCAAGACTTTCTCCCGGACTTGGGGGTCCCGGGTCGCCGGAAGGGGAGGGGGGATACCGTCTTCCTCTCTGGCTCCCGGAGCGGAAACATTTGGATCCCGCGCACGGGATCGCATCATCGGCCGCCAGGGAACGAGCGCATCGCCTCGCATCGTATTGCCGGGCTTGGCGACAAGCGCTGGGCGTCTTCCGTCCCCCCCCGGTACGCTTCCAGGGATCAAGAAAGCAAGCCAAGGGGGCTTTAGAGCTGAACCCGGGTCCTCCCCCGGCATCCGACGGCGGAGAGGGTCCAGGAGGCGAGCGGACGGCCCCGCCCCACCGCCCCCTGCATCCACATTAACTGCAGCCCCCTAACCCGCATACAGCGGGCTCAAAAAAAGCAAGGGTCGCTCTTGTGTGGTCGGTCGTCTGAACGCGGTTAGGTAGAGGATCGGTTGGCCCGTGAAGCAGGCGGTCTGAACGGGTCTCCTTGCCAATCCCGTTAACCAGAGTTGCTCTTAGACCCGAGACGGGCGGTGCCCACCTCTCCCTTCTTCTCCTCCCTCTCTCTCCCTCCTTCCCTCCCGCTCTATCTGTCTCTCTCCCTCCCTCCTCTCTCTCCCTCTCCCTCCTTCCCTCTGTCCTTCTCCCTCCCTCCCTCCCGCTCTCTCTCCCTCCTTCTCTCCCTCTGCCCTTCTCCCTCCCTCCCGCTCTGTCTCCCTTCTCTCTCCCTCCTTCTGTCCTTCTCCCTCCCTCCTTCCCTCCCGCTCTCTCGTCTCTCTCTCTCCTCTCTCTCTCTCTCGCTCCCTTCTTCCCTCTGTCCTTCTCCCTCCTTCCCTCTCTCCCTCCCTGTCCTTTTCTCTCTCCCTCCTTCCCCCCTCTCTCCCTCCCTCCTTCCCCCCTCTCTCCCTCCCTTCTTCCCTCTCTCTTTCCCTTCTTCTCTCACTCTCTCCTCCTCTCCCTCCCCCCTCTCTCCCTCCCCTCCCTCCTTCTCTCTCTCTCACTCTGTCCCTCTCCCCCCTTCCATCTCTCTCTCTCCCTCTCTCTCTCTCTCGCAAGCAAGCAAGCAAGCAAAAAACTCGGGCTCTTCGCTGACGCTTTCTCAGCAACCCATTCTCTCGCTACTTTCGATTTCGATTTCCAGACTCCAGAAACGGAAAACGAAACTGACCCGCAGCAGCCGCCCGTCCGCCTCTACTCGCCTTGCCCCAAATCGGGAGAGGCAGCCGGAGCGCGAGCAGTGCGGGAAGATGAGGTAGGTGTGGGGAGAGCGGAGCGCCCCCCCCCCTCCGTCTTGGAACAGAGGGAGGCAGGAGAGGGTCTCTAAAGGGCGAGGGTCCGGCTGAATTTCGGGGAACGTCCCTTCCCTGCCAAATGGGTGCGCGGGGGGGGGCAGCAACTGCTGCTACTGCAACCAGGTCTTTCTGTCCCCCCCCCCCAAATCAACTGGAGACAGACAGACAAAAACCCGGGCACTTCTAGGGAGCAGGAGGGTTAGGAACCGGGCTTCCGTCGGCGCAGAGGGTCCCAGAGAATTAGAATAGCAGAGTTGGAAGGGACCTTATAGGTCATCTAGTCCACCCCCCTGTCCAAGCAGGAGTCCGTCCCTACACCATTTCTGACAGATGCCAGTCCAGTCTTCTTTCCTTGAAAGCCTCCAGCAACGGGGCCGCCCCGCCAAGAGTTGTCCGGGTTCGCACAACTGCAGCCCCCTCCCCACCCGCACGCAAAAGACCCCAAAACGAAACCAAGTTCGCGCGAAGCTGGGTGGGTCGTCCGAATGCAGTTTGCGGGACGGCCGGTTTGCCCGCGAAGCAGGAGGCCTGAATAGCCCCCCCCCCGTCGAGCACTTCGACCCCCCCACCCCGGACCAACCCAACCTGGACGCCCTTGGCAACGTCCCCCAGCAGTCTTCCCTTCCCCCCCCCCGCGCTCTGCTTTCGTTTTTAATTTCCCCGGCGGGACCTCCCCATCCTCCCACTGGCCACTCCGCTCGTTGCGCCCAAACTCGGGAGAATTCCGGGGAACGTCTCTTCCCTGCAAAATGGGGGGGGGCTGCAGCAGCAGCACAGGTCTCTTTGCCCCCCTACCCCCGCTTCAGCTCCCTGAGTACCCCCTACGCCCAGGACAGTCCTGCTAATGCAACACGAGCCTGGGACCCCCGCCTTTCAGAGGTGCTCGGGTGGGGGGGGGGGAGCAGCTTGGGGCGCAACCTGGCTCTGCAGAGCCGGAGTGGGACCCTGGGGGGGGGTGTCTCTATTTCTTCCCTCTCCTTCAATTACCTGTTCCCCTCCCTCCGTGGGGTCCCGCTGCTGCAACTCAAGTCTGGGACCCCTGCCTTTCAGAGTGGTTCGGGTGGGGGGTGAGTGGGGTGCCTCCTGGGGTGTAACCTGCATCCCCTACGGAGCCCGGGCGAGAAGTTGCTGCTGGAGAGACTCTAAGATAGACAATTCTCCTTTTGCCTAACAACCTCCCAACAATCTCCTTGACTGCCCCGCAGCCCTTTGCAGCTGCGCCCTCTGTCGGTGGTGGTGGTGGTATTGCAGGGGTGCCCCCCCCCCAGCAAGACTCTGAAACAGGCCAGATCAGCTCCCCCCCTTGGCCCATAAACCATCCTCCCTCAGATGCAAAGACTGTGGGAGACAGGAACGGGCAAAGTCAGCTTCTCCCCCGTCCCACAGACCCCCAGACTCTCCCTCTCCCATGTTTTTTGTGCTTGAGACTGCAAGTATCTCTCCCCCCCCCCAGAGTCGGACCCCCACCAGAGGGCCATTCATCCGCCATTTGAAATGTGGCTGACAACCCCAGACAACGGAGAGCCTCGGATTTTAAGTCAGTCCTCCATTACACCACCAAATTGTCCCTCCGCCGTTTCCTCTCTCGCGCTCGAAGCAAAGCACGCGGGTCCACGCGCAATGCACTGAATCCTCTACCACGCACACACATACACATACACTGTGTTGTCTGAGTTCACACAATTGCACCCCCTCCTCACCTGCAGACAAAAGGCGCAAACGAAACATGAGTGACCACAATTGCACCCCCTCCCCACCTGCAGACAAAAAGGCGCAAACGAAACAAAGCTTGCGCTAATGCAGTTTGCTGCCCCCCTCCTTGGAGGGCCTATTCCTCCCCAGTGGAAGACCATGCTGTGGATGATGGTGCCCCTGCTCAGCGGCCACCTTGGCTGCTCTGTGCCCATGGTTCAGTTTTGAAGGTAACACGGTCCAAAGATTGCACACACACACGTGCACACACACCAGGAACGAGGAAGGGGGAAGAACAGCAAAGACAGACAGATGGGGATCCCCTAAAGGCCAAAAGGGGACAGGAGTGGAGAGCAGAGACCCCCCCCCCACTGCAGAAAAAAGGCGAAAATGGGTCCCCTTCCTTGGAAGCCAGCTTTTAGGCAATCTGGGGTCCACACGCTAGCAGGGTCTGCTTCCCCATCAGTAGCCAGACTTGGCCAGATTCACACGCTCAGGCTAGCCTGAACAGCGTCATTGTGGTCAATGCATTATCTGAGCCAATCTCCCGCTCTCTCCCAGGACAAGTGTCCTTTGCCACTCACCCAGGGCTCCTCCATTTTTTCTTCCCCTCCCACTCCCCACCCCCTGGCAGACCCCTGAAGGAGAAGCTCCAGCGCCTGCAGTGTCATTTCACCTGGGATTTTGAGGTCAAGGACAAGATGGACATCAGACACTCTCTTGCTAGTCTGTCTCTCCGCCTGGAACACGGCCCCTTCTATAACCGGGGCACCTATCTCGCCCTGAAGGCCTATCTGCGCCATCTGGAGGGGAGCCCCAAAGAGGCCCTGGACATCCTGAAGGAAGCCAAGGAGGTCTTGAGGAAGGAACCTCAAGAGACCTTCTCACGTCAGGTCCTGCTGGTCTACGGGAACTACGCTTGGATTTGCTACCACTTGACCGATTACAACAGAGTAGACCTCTACTTGGGACAGATCCGCCAGATCTGCCGGGACCTGTCCAGCCCTGAGCCCTACTCGGCCCCGATCCCGGAGGTCTACGCCCAGAAGGGCTGGTCCCTCTTGGCCATGGGCTTCCGGAACGGCCAGCTTGCCAGGCAGTGTTTCCAGACGGCCCTGGAGCTGCAGGAGTCCAATGCGGAGCTGGAGGAGGGCCTGACTTTCTCCACCTTTGCTTCCTGGACACACTTTTACGATGACAAGTTACAGGAAGAGTGCCGGAAGTTGCTGGAAGGGCTGATCCGTAGCCAGCCCGAAAATTATGAAGCCAAAATATACTTGGCACAGATTCTCCGTACGAAAGATCCTGAAAGAGCGCGACACCTTGCCGACGATGTGGTCCAGAACAGTCTCAACCCGGAACTCCTGAGAATGGCCGCCAAGGTCATTAAGCTCCACTCTACCTCCCAGGCCATTTCCACCCTGAAGAAGGCCATGGCCCTCCAAGGTGACTACTATCTCTTGCACTACGACCTTGGCATCTATTACCTGGACCTCTTGGAGCGAGGATTCGACGGGAACAGAGCGGAAATCGTGGAAGACGCCACTGAGTGCTTCAAACGGTCACTGGAATTCGATCCTGGATCTGTGTTTTCCCGGCTGAAGCTGGCGAAGTTGTACGGAGAGAAGCGCCCGCTTTATGAGGAGGAGGTCTACCTGGGCTTGATGGAGGAGCTGCCAACCGCCAGCAAGAGGTGCCAGCAGTCTTTCTATCTGCACTGGGGGGATTTCCTCCTCCGCAAGAAGGGGCAGAGGCAGGCAGCGCTGCGGGCGTACAGAGCCTGCTTGGAGGTGCCGGGGGACCACCCTCTGGAGCAGAAGCAGCTGGAGCAGCGTCTGAGAGAGCTAGCCAGGGCCTTCCGTTCTGAAGGCGAGACGGAACAAGAGAGAGCGGTCCAGCATCTGCTGTACGAAGTGGCAACAAAACGTTTGGCTCCTCGTTGAAATGCAGGATGGGCCCTACACTCACGGGACCCTCCCCAGGAGCTAGTTGGGAATATTGGGGTGCCCTGGCTGTGTGGGTGTTGTCCTGGGTTGTTGTTGGCAAGGAAAATAATGTTTGTGACCACCTTTCCCTCCTTCTCTTACCTTTTGCTCTTTAGTGCAGGAAGCATCCAGGGTGAACACCAGACACTTCTTCTACAACTCCCTGCTACTTACACACAATATTGTGCCAGGCTCTACATGTCAGCGCTTAACATCCATCCGAGGATGACCTGTGCTATAAAGTAGAATTAAGGAGGATCTAGTTAAGGGCTTCCCAAACTTGGTAAATTTAAGACTTGTGGACTTCAACTCCCAGAATTCCTCAGCCATTCTAGGAGTTGAAGTCCACCAGTTTTAAAGTTGCCAAGTTTGGAGACTCCTGATGTAGTTCATCAAACTGGAGTGCTCTGGATTGTGATAGATTTGGTGTGCCAGATACTAACCTATGCCTCTGGCCCCCGCTAGATACTTTTTAGTCTTTTGTTGTTTTATAAGCATACCTTCTTATAACTCTCTGCTTTCCAAAATTGTTATTTGCTTGATTCTGTTGTATTTTGTTTTTAATTGCCTGCACCTCCCTGTGCTGTTTGGGACTGTTTGACCATAATAAAGACTGCTGTTAGTATGTTATCTTGACGTTATCTTTCCTGCTCTTCTACTCTTCTCTAAGTACAGGTGCTTAAACCCGTCCACTCCCATGGCCAGATTTCCAGGGGGGGTTAATTGGGGGACATGAGTCCTAGGACTGTGCCCCAGATTGTGTTTGTGTGTGTATGTGTGTGTGTGTGGGGGGAAGCTTTGAGAAACCATCCCTTTGCAGTTACCAACTGCACGGAAATGTCTACGCTCACCAGCACTGAAAATAGGCTTGCTTTTAAAGATTATTTATTCCAAGCAGGGGTATATGGGGTGCCCATGGGGAGGCAATTAGCACCGTGGACAGAGGGGTCTGCTGTGCCCTTTTGAGGCCTGCTTGTTCACATTTGATGGCCAGAAAGCTAAATGTTAAGCTTTGGTTATCCCTTGTCTCCTCTATGGGTGTGAATCCTACACTCTGTACTGTCTACAGATCACACGCGAAATTTCACACGCACACACTTATGCCCCATCCTCGGCCCTAACCTGGGGGTCTTGGATCACATGGTGACCACCGGCCTCGAGCCCCATCGATGGATGGGAAGCATCGTCAGGATGTACGACCATCGTGTGCCTTGCCACTTGTTCTATAGGACGTTTCTCAACCTTGGTTGCTTGAAGATGTTTAGACTTGAGCTTCCAATGCTGGCTGGGAAATTCTGGATTTTGGTCTGCACATCTTCAGGCAGCCAAGGCTAAGAAATACTCCTCCAGTGGGTAGTGGGAAGAGACCAGAAGGTCAACCACATAAGCGCTACAAAGACACTGTGAAAAAAATAATTACGCTACCGTCACATTGAAGCTGCAGCTGACCGTATCTGCCGGTGAGCCCTGAGTGATGAAGCCTCTGCTGACTTTCAAGACAGACCCCACCAAAGAGACTATATTGATGTTAAATTTAATTACAGCGGCTAGGTTGTTAGTAGGGCAATGTTGGAAGAAGGAATCTTTGCCTACTTTGCAAGAGTGGTTTCTTAAAGGTTCTTATTTGGCGGAAATGGCAAAGATTTCGCCTTTCTTGAAAGATCAATCGCAAGAGAAGTATTTTTTGGTATGGAAAAAATGGATAGATTTCATACAATATAAGTTGGATATAAAAAAATATTACTTAGTTTTTGAATAATTTATATTTAAAATTTAAGATATTTTATAGACATTTTTTTAAATTTTTTATTTTTCTTATTTGATTTCTTCTTTTTCTGTTTCTTTTTTCCTTCCTTGTATTTTTTCTTTATATATATAGTTCTCAACTATTTTATAATTTGTTTAATTAATGTATTTAGATTTGCTTATGGTTTATATGTGTCTTAAGATTTTTTTTAATTTTTTTTAATTAAGCCTGTATTCAGCTCTGGGAAGGTCGGGGGAGGGCAGGGGAGGGTTGGGAGGGTTCGGGGAAGGGAATTGTTTTGTAAAACTTAAAAATTTTCAAAAAAAAAAAAAAAAAAGACAGACCCCACCAAAAACCATGAGAAAAACGGTAAGTGGTGTGACTGAATCACCCACCGTTAGTACAAACAATGGACTTCCATTGTTCCCATTGGGCTACACCGTGAAGAATGGTTGTAGGAATTGGGTATGTCTAATCTAGTAAAGAGAAGGACAAAGGGTGACATGATAGCAGTGTTCCCGTACTGGAGAGGCTGCCACAAGGAAAAAGGGGCTCAACCTATTTTCCAAAACAATGAGGGCAGGAAAAGAGGTAACGGATGGAAACTAACAAAGGAGAGAAGCAACCTAGAACTAAGGAGGAATTTCCTGATAGAACAATTAATCAATGGGAAGTTGTGGGTGCTCCATCCCTGAAGGCTTTTAAGAAGAGACGGCATGGTATAAGATCTCCTGCTTAAGCAGGGGACTGGACTAGAAGACCTTCAAGGTCCCTTCCAACTCTTATTCTGTTATTTGAGACTGACTGCGGGGTCAGTTTGTTGTTGGTAAGGTGACAGCCTAGAAACCAGGAGACAGTGATTTCTAGACACACCTTAGGTATGGAACCAGCTGAGGGACTGTGGATGTCTAATGTGGGGAGCCCCACCCCTACTACAATTATCAGAACCTTCAGACTTTGTGGCCAACAGCTGCTAGGTGGCATCCCTGATATTGTCCGAGAAAGTGTCCCAGCAAAAAGCCAGATTGATTGAAAGCACAATCCGGAGAATGTCAGCAAGAGGGCTAGGAGCCCTTCCAGAAAGCTCTGGATTAGGTTGGTGCAATGAGAAGGGCCCAATTCGCTACCAAGGAGCGCTTTGTAATTGGACAAGAAAGGATTAGTATTTTCCCACCAATCTGGTTAATGGAAGGTGAAAGGAGATGTGCATGCTTGTGATTTGAACCTGAAGGCCCAGGAAGAAAAGGGATATGGATGGAGAATTGTGTATATCTCTGGCCCATAATGCAATCCAAACAAGACAAATTGTGAACTTTTCCCAATTATTTGGTTTTGCATCATTAACTACAGTTCATTATTCAAACTTATTGTTTGTTCTGGAATGTGGCATGGAAATCCTTTCCCCGTTTTCGCCTCGTTCATGAGGACCGAGGTCCAGAATTTTCAGACACAAGAATCCATGACCAGGGATAGCTTCTACCCTTGAATGGTAGCTGCATGTGTGAACCTGTGTGTTGTGTTTTGGTTGAGTGGGAAAGGAACCTCCAGAACAGCTTTGAAGGTCCCTCTCCAAGGTCCATGGGTGTCCCAAAAGGGAGTGAAGATCAAGCAAGATAGTCCAGTTCAGAGAGTGCTATGGACGATGGGAGGACAGGCCTCTGGGAGGATGCAGTGGGCCTGGTGCTCTACGAAACCTGCTGGGCACTGGCAACCTGGCACACAGGGCTTAAAGCAGTGGGACTCCAGCACCCCCAGGGGTATAGCGTGGTTGAAGCAGGTCTTGGGGCAGGGGGGTCCACACTCATCGAAGATGTAGCCCCGCTCTTGGGGACAGCCCACCGCTGTGAAGAAATAGAGAGGTGGGGGATTAGTAGCAGGAAGGAGGGAGAGGCCAGGTGGGATAGGACTGTACTGCTCCAGAGAGAGGCAGGGTGTACCACGTACTCCGTGAAGTTTGAGATAAGACTAGGGCAGGGCCAGACTCAGGGAAGGAGAGAGGGAAGGAAGGAAGGAAGGAAGGAAGGAAGGAACCCCACTCCTGTCTAGCATTGATGATATTACTTAGTTGGGTAATGAAATGTCTGCAAGAAAACAACCAAGCTCAGAGAGCACCAAGGGACCCTACAATCCTCTTCTTCCTCCCTCTCCTCCACAAACACTCCTGTCTAGCACTGATGATGTTACCTACTTGGGTAATGAAAGGTCTGCAAGAAAGCAACCAAGTTCAGAGAGCACCAAGGACCCACTGTTAAACCCTGAGCTACAAATACTGTGTTGATATTTCTCCTCCTGTCGGTCCCACTGGACCGCCGTGAGTCCCATCCCTCTTTCATTCCACCCCCAAACACTGCCTCCCCCAGGACCAAACAGGAGTCACACCCCGTGCCCAGCCCACCGCGTTCTCACCGCAGAGGGTAGGTGAGCGCCACTGGACCATCATGCCAGCATGGCGGCACTGGCTGGCATAGGCCTCCAGGACCTCGCAGAGGCAGTTGTCCAAGCCCGCAGCCCCACAGGCGCAGAGGTCATAGACGCAGGAAGCGAAGAAGGGCTCTGGGGGCACGGCAGCGTGGCATCGCTCGAAGGGGGGTGACTTCAGCACCTTGCAACGGGCATTGGCCTCTTTGCGGGAACGGTACCCGGATCCTTTGCAAGGATCTGCATCCAGAGCGTCGGCGCAGCGGTCCGAACCTGTAGAGTTGGCGGTGGCTACCTGGGAGAAGAACAACGTGTGGTCTGCAAACGCCCCCTTGCTCTGCTGGGTTGTGGGATGACGCAACTGCCTGGTGTGGGGATAAGATCTTGAGGATAAAGGGCCTTTCAAGAGGAACGGCAGTTTGTGAAACGGGTGGATTGTGCAGTTTGTGAAGTTTGTGCAGTTTGTGAAACGGGTGGATAGTCAGGAAGAAGACAGGGCATCACTGTTAATCTGGAGCTGGAACTAACTTAAGACTGACTAGATGTCTAGAGTGGCATTTCTCAAGCTTAGCAACTTTAACATTGGTGGATTCCCACTCTCAGATTTCCCCAGCCAGCCTGGATAGATGGATTCCCTCCCCTTCTTCCCCTCTCTTTTCTTCCCTCCGTCCCTCCTCTTTCCATCTCTTTTCCTTCCTTCCTTCCTTCCTTCCTTCCTTCCTTCCTTCCTTCCTTCCCTTCCTCCCCTTTCCTTCTCTTCTCCTTCCTCTCTCCCTTTTTCCTTCCTTCCTTCTTCCCTCCCTTCCTCCCCTTTCCTTCTCTTCTCCTTCCTCTCTCCCTTTTTCCTTCCTTCCTTCCTTCCTTCCTCCCTCCCTCCCTCCCTCCCTCTCCCTCCTTCTTCCCTTCTCCTTCCTCTCTCCCTTTTTCCTTCCTTCCTTCCTCCCTCCCTCCCTCCTTCTCTTCCTTCCTCCCTCCCTCCCTCACCTATTTTTCTACCTTTCTTCTGCTGTCCCTCTTCTCTCCCTCCCTCGTCCTCCTCCCTCCCTCCCTCCCTCCCTCCCTCCTCCTCCTCCATTCTGACTTACCTTCCAGCTGTTCCCAAAAGCTGCCTCCGACAGGCTCAGGTGTCCTGACCGCATCCGCAGATCGTCCTGGGGGAAGCTGTTGAAGTTACCGCAAAGTCCACACAGGCGCCCTTTGTATGTTCCGGGCACACTGACTTCCAGATGCGAGCGGCCGTTCCAGACCACCTGCAGGTGAGCAAAAAGACCAACGATGTGCCATATCCGGGGCATGAAAGAATGGATTTGTTCCCTGTTGTCTCCCAGAGCAAGACCAAAGCTACCAGCGATAAGAAAAGAGTTTCAGGCTAGACATTCCTGAGCTGTTAGTCAGTGGAACAGGCTGCCACACGATGGGGTGAGGTCTCCAAAATGAAGATGACATTCTGGTGGATCAGACCCAGGAGGGTGGACTAGATGGCCTCTATGGAATCTTCCAAGTCTACATCAATATGCTTATAGGTAGTCCTTAAGTTACGGTCAGAATGGAGCCTGCCTATCATGCGCTGCAATTGATGACAGTCATAATACGGTCATTTTATGACCTTTAATGTGGTGGTTAAACAAATGCAGTGGTCGTAAAACAGCCATCGTGTCATTAAGTGAACCAGTGGTTCGCTTTGGGCAGTTCTGCAGAAAACTGGAAATAAATGCTGGCTTTTGGCAAATCCGTTGTCATGTGACAGCAGGATGCTGCAAATGACCGTGAATGTTGAGTGCCCAAAGTGCACTCACATGACTCTGGAGGGTCGACCATTGTAACTTTGAATCGGAGTCACACGTAGCCCCAAGACAGATCCCTTGTAACGTCAAACGGCCGCTAAGCGATCAATCACAAATTGAGAAGGACTGTTCCAACCTCCCTTCCATTTCTCCTCACTTCTGGTTTGCTTCTCTCCTTGATCAGTTTCCATCCGTTTCTCCTTGTCTTGCCTTCAAGTGCTTTGAAAAACAACCCCCTTTTTCTTCTTGGCAGCCCCTTAAATATTGGAAGATTGGTATCCTGTCGCTCCTAGTCCTTCTTTTCATAAAACTAGAACATACCCAGTATATAGTCCAGGCCATGGTTCTCCCAGTTGCAATGTATGGCTGTGAAAGTTGGACCACAAGAAAGGCTGAGCGCCAAAGAATTGAGGCCTTTGAACTCTGGTGCTGGAGAAGACTCCTGCGAGTCCCCTGGACTGCCAGGCGGTCAAACCGGTCAGTCCTAGAGGAGATCAACCCCGACTGCTCTTTAGAAGGCCAGATCCTGAAGTTGAAACTCAAGTACTTTGGCCACCTAATGAGAAGGAAGGACTCACTGGAGAAGAGCCTGATGCTGGGAAAGATGGAGGGCAATAGAAGAAGGGGACAACAGAGAAGGAGGTGGCTGGATGGAGTCACTGAAGCAGTAGGTGTGAACTTCAAAGGACTCCAGAAGATGGTGGAGGACAGGAAGGCCTGGAGGAATGTTGTCCATGGGGTCGCGACGAGTCGGACACGACTTCGCAATTAACAACAAGACATATCCAATTCTTCATGTTTTAGACGGCCTGGGAAGTAAAACGTGGGTGCCCCCGTAGTGTTGGTAAGCAGAAGACACCAGCAACCAAGTTGGGAATGTCTTCGGTAGGATCCTTGTATGTCTTTTGCTGAATTTCCCAAATCACTCAGCCCCCCAGCTTGCTACCCCTGGTCTTTGGGTACCCCCACTCCCAAGACTTGCTTGTGGGGGCAGAGGGCATCTCCCTCCTTTGCTACCTTGACGCCGATGTTGGTGTTCAGTAGCAGGGTGCTCCCCTTTGGCTCCACAGAGAGATGGGGCTCCTTCAGGAAGGGGAGGTTAATAGTCTGGGAGTCCACCTGCAGAGGAAACTGAGCATCACCATCTCTGGGTGAGGAGATGGATCTTGCCTGCCACCCTCTTGCTAAACAGCCCTGAGCCCCTGAATTGGGGGGAAGGAGAGAGAGGAAGGCCAGTCACCAGCCCTTTGTCCACCTCACCGTGACCACACCATCCTGTAGCAACTGCACCGTGGTGTCCCCGATCAGCATGGTCACCTCCTTAGTCCAGGACACGCCCGGGCGTCCACGATCCTCGTTGGTCACATGGATGCTGGTGGCCGGGGGGAGGGGGGGAAATAATTGCAGAGTTACTTTGGATACTTTGGTGTCCAGGAAAGGTCACCACTGGTCCTCCTAGCAAGTCAGACGGTATCCAAGCAGCTTGTTTGAAAGAGGGGCGAATTTCTGTAGCTCGGGTGTAGGGAAAGGGGGAAGGTTCATTCTCTGAGCTTGTGGGTTGGCTTCCGAACGTTTGGTCACCAGGCTGGGTAACATCTTCAGCGGAGTTTAGGGGAGGTCAGTGTTGGTGTTCTTCTGTTTATAAGCGCTTCGGGTGTGGGTGTGTCAAGTGAGGGTCTTCTAATGCAGTGGTTCTCAACCTTTTTAATGCTGCGACCCTCAACCGGTTGTAAGTCAAGGACTACTCAACCGGTCGTAAGTCAAGGATTACTCAACTGGTGCAGCACCGTTTGCAGAAGGGGACTTTTGGCGGGCTCAGCAGGGCAGAGACAGCCTGGACAATTCCTATTGGCTTTGGAAAGCCAATAGAATTAGACTCTATTCAAGAGAGTTTATTCTATTGGCTTTCAAAAGCCAATAGAATAAAAGGGAGTAGCACAGCTAAGGAAAAGGGGGGAAAAAATGGCGGACTGCGTTATTTGGCGACCCCCGCGAAATGGTCGTTCGACCCCAAATGGGGTCCTGACCCACAGGTTGAGAACCACTGTTCTAATGGGTCAGGTGTGAGTCATCAGAGAGGGGTCTTGTGATGGGAAGGTTACATCAGGTCAGGGTCCTTGGGAGGTGAACTGCTGGTGATTGGGGGATTGTGCGGGATAGAGGGTCAATGTTGTCTCTGTCTGGCTAGGTGGTTGATTTGGATTCTGAGAGGTTCATAGGCTGGTTGTAGGTCACGAAACGTTCAGAAACTAACCCACAAGCTCGGAGAATGAACTTTCACCCTCATCCTGGCTTGTTGCATAGTACTCCACAAACTGACTTTTTTTTGCAGCATCCAATCTGAGTTACTCACCGGGACCAAAGTTTTTTTTCTTCCAAACTTTCAGTCCATCATTAGGGAACTTCTCCCTCTTATTGTAACTGAGACCACTCAAGAATATAGTTGCAACCCCTGTCATGCTGGCTTCACGGGCTGGCCTACCTAGAAGGGTGATGTCTGGTAGAAAGAGCAAACTTATTCCTACCTCGGCCTTAATTTCAGATTGGAATTGAAGAGCTGGGCATGGAGAGGAGGGGGGCTCACCTGAAGTCCCCCCCATGGCAATCCTGGGACAGGACGTACACGCAGCCCCCCTGGAAGTGGATCATTTTGCCGTCGAACGTCCGGTAGTGGGGGTCACCAAAGGCCACACAGGTGGCGGGATGTGGGACGCAGCGGGGGCAGCACACGCCGGGAATCAGGGCCAGAGTCTCATCCTGTCAGCAAAGAACAATGCCCGGAGTATGTGAGTTCCATCTCTTCCCCTCTCCCTGCTCCAGAGATAACTTCTTGAAAAAGATTGATGTCTATCCGAAAAAAAGGTGAAGTCTCTCTCTTCCATATTATGTTCTCGCCAATAATCTCGCAACTCCCAATCCTCTTTCAAGTCAAAAAAGGCCTTAGGTAATTTGGCCTGTTTAAAAGAAGTAGAAAATCCTTTTTTGTCTCTATAAGTGTCTAAAACTCCATTCCAATCTCCCATTAATATAACAGATCTATAATCCAATAAAGTCAATTTTTGATGTAACAACTTGATTTCCCCAGCAAGGAGGAATGGTTTTGGACCAGTACAGGTAATCCTCGGCTTACAACCACAACTGAGCCAAAATTTCTGCTGCTGAGCGAGGCAGTTGCGAAGTGAGTTTTACCCCCACATTTTACGACATTTCTTGCCACAGTTGTTAAGTGAATCAATGCAGTTGTTTTGTTAGTCACACGCTTGTCAGATGAATCTGGTTTTCCCCACTGACTTTGCTTGTGAGAAGCTCGCAAAAGGGAATCACGTGACACCCCCCCCCAGGGACCCTGCCACCATCATAAATGTGAATCAGTTGCCAAGCGGCTGTATTTCGATCACGTGACCACGGAGATGGTGCGACGGCTGTAAGGGTGAAAAACGGTCCTAAGTCCCTTTTTTCGGTGCCGTTGTAACGCTGAATGGTCACTAAACGAATGCTGGCAAGTTGAGGTTGTAAGTTGAGAACTACTTGTAAGCTGGCCCTCCTGGGGATTGTGGCGACAGGAGGGAACATGCTTTACTTGACACTCCCCCCAGTCCTCTCTCTCCAACTCACCGCAGCACAGGCGGGCGGGGAGCAGCGTTCACGACGACAATGCACCTGGTTGGAGACACAGGTGCAGGAGGTACATTCGTCCACCTGCCAACGCTGGTTGGACTGGAACACCTGGCTCAGGTGGGAGCAGTTCTGGCTGGGATCTGGGGAAAGAGATGGAGAAGGGAGGGGGGAGAAGGTCATCTCCTCTTGCAAACTGCCCCTCCTTCCTGCCCCCAAAGTTGCTGCAGCTGGATTCCCACCACCAGCTCACCTGGGGGAGAGATTCCACTTGGTGAAGAGGTACTAGCTGAGCTTGGAAAAAAATCAGCATTTTTGGCAAATTGTTTTGGCAAAAGAAAGCACAGGGTCTTAGATATTGGAACACAACGATCATAGAACACTAAAATGTATTTGCTAACAGGGATGCACAAAACAGCAATCTCCTTTTCTTGCTGTGTGTCTTTTATTTTCTTACCTCGGCATTCGGCACAGCACTGGCCCGGCACCCGCACCTCCACTAGGCCATCTGGGCACACCAAGGGCAGACACTCCTGGATGTGGCACTCGACGTGTCCCAGCTGCACACCAAATAAGGGAGCCGATGTTAGATCGCAAAGTTGTGTGTCTCAGAGACACCGGCCTCAAAACTGTGCTTTCTCTTCCATTTTCTGCTGTAACTGCTGTGTATTGGATCCTGCTGTATTAGCACGTGTATGTATATTGCTCCTGGGGTATGATATTGTAGGTAGTGTAAGATAAAGCACCATTTAATGTAGACCACTGTTTACTGTGTTTACTCCTGTGTTATCTCAGCGCAATAAGACTGCATGCTCTGACAGGCCATGATCACGTGATTCCAATCTACAGCATTTTTCGCCAGAAACCCAGTTTACAGTTCAAAAAACATGTTTTGTAGACAATGGGTTCATTTAACGACTGTGCTGTTCACTTAACGACTTTGGCATTTGCTTTACAACCATTGCCCGTTCACTTAACGGATCCGCTGCAAAAATGGTTGTAAAATCTGGCCTGATCATCCACTTGACGAGCAGGAGGACTCAGGATGGGAATTCTGGACTCAATCAAAGTCGTAAGTCAACGGACCATGCAGGGTTTGGGTGGAAAGTGGGGGGCAGGTTCTTACGTGGCACGAACAGGACACGCAGCTGTCCACGCTGTCCTTCCAGGTCTCCCCGTCAGACACATGCCGGCCGTCAGGCTCAATCACGCATTCTGCAAAAAGAATTGTAGAAGAACAGAGTTGGAAGGGACCTTGGAGGTCTTCTAGTCTGACCCCCTTTCCAAGCAGGAGACCCTATCATTCTGGACAAATGGCTGCCCTCCCTCTCTTTCTTTTTTCCCTCCCTCCTTTCCTATCTTTCTTTCTTTTTCTTTCACTTTCTTTTCCTCCCTTCCTCCTTTTCTTTCTCTTTCTTTCTTTCTTTCTTTCTTTCTTTCATTCCCTCCCTCCCTCCCTCCATTTATTTCGCTTTGTTCTCTCTTTTCCCTCCCTCCTTTCTTTTTCTCTTTTCTTCGCTCTCTTTTTCTTTCCCTCCATCCCTTCTTTCCCTCCTTTCTTTCTTTCATTCACTTTTCTTTCTTTCCCTCCCTTTCTTTCTTTCTTTCTTTCTTTCTTTCTTTCTTTCTTTCTTTCTTTCTTTTTCTTTCTTTTTTTCTTTTCTTTCCCTCCCTCCCTTTTTTCTTTTTTCTCCATCCCTCTCCTTCCTTTCTCCCTTTCTCTTTCTTTTTTCTCCATCTCTTTTCCTTCCTTCCTTCTTCTATCTTTTCATTCTTTCCTTCTCCCACCTTTATCCTGCTTATAACTAACTCACGGCCGTGAACGTATCCAACCTGCCTTCCCCTTCTTATTTTCCCTACAACAACAGTCCTGTGGGGTCTGCTGCACTGAAAGGGAGGGGTTGGGCCAAAGTCACCCGGCTGGCTTTCCTGCCTAAGGTGGGACTAGAACTCGTGATCTCCCGCTTCCTAGCCTGGTACCTTAACCACTAGGCAATACTTCCAGAGGGCAGGGAGGGGGCATAAAGGGCAAAGACGGGTCACCGTCACAGACTGGGCAGCAGGACCCCGGGGGGGTGAAGCGTTCGGCGGTGGGGCAGCTGAGCGACGGGCATCCTCGGAGCACACAGACCCAGGTCAGATCCTGCAGGGAAACAGGTGTGGGAAGCGGAAACATGGGCTGCCGTCCTCCTCTGCCAGGCTGAGGCCCAGGTGAGCTAAATCGGGCCTCGTGCACAAAGTATGGAGGTAAAGTCTGTGCTGCGCTCAGTTTTACAAGCCGAAGGCGGGATCTGGAATCCCAGTTGCTCCGGTGTCAGTCCAGGCTGGAACCTCACCTGGCAGGTACAGGTGTAGCAGGGGTCCTCCGTGGCTTGGACCTGGTTGCCCAGCAGAGCGGAGGTGCAGTTGCTGAGGGCTTCTTTGAAAGGAGAGGCAGCGGGAAAAGGGAAAGGGAGGAGGGGGAGAGGGAAGGGGAAGGGAGGGAGGGAAAGAAAGAAAAACAAAGTGAAAGAAAGATGAAGGAAGAAAGAAAAGAAAGAAAAAGAAAGGGAGGGAGGGGGGGAGAAAGAAAGAAAAAGAAAGAAAGAGAAAAAGAAAGTGAAAGAAAGATGAAGGAAGAAAGAAAAAGAAAAAAGAAAAAGAAGGGAAGAAGGAAGGGAGGAAGGAGAAATAAAAATAAAGGAGGGGAGGAGAGGAGAAGGGGAGAGGGAGAGAAGAGGGGAAGGGAAAAGAAGGGAAGGGGAAAAGGAGAAGGGAGAGGAAAGGAAGGGAAGGAAAAAGGGAGAAAGGGAGGGAAGGAGGAAAGAAGGAAGGAGGGATGGGGAAAGAGAAGGGAAGGAAGGATAGAAAAAAGGAGAAGAGAGGAAAGGAGAAGAAGGGAGGGGAAGGAAGGAAAGAGAAAAGAAGGAGAAGGGAGAAAAGAAGGAATGGGAAGAGGATAGGGGGAAAGGGAAAGGAAGGGATGAAGAAGGGAGGGAGAAAGAAGCTTTTAGGAAGACTTCCTTTTTCAAAAGGACCCCCCCCCATCTCCACCGTGACCCTTTTAAGTCCAGGGGCTGCCCTGGTCACCCTGTAACTGCCTAGGCTGGGGGGACGGTGGGGGAGGCCTAAAAGGGACCTAGGTGGCCCTGCCAGCTTCGCCTCCCGCAGAGAACCCCCCCCTCTGCCCGCTGCCTTTCAGAGGATGTGCCGGACTACACTACCCATCATCCATAACCAGGCCGGGCGAGGCTGCTGGGAACTGGAGTCCAAGACCCCTAAGCAGGGCCTGTTCAGAAGGGGCTGCTCTCCAGACTTTTGCGCCTATCCCCCCTTTTGATGGAGGGGTGGTCTCCCGTGAGCCCCCAGCCCCACTCCTGCTCGGGGGGGGGGGAGACTCACGTGCACAGGTGGGGCAGCAGTTGCCAGGTGTCGGTGCCTGAATCTGGTCCTGGGTGCAATCCAGGAGGCTGGGGCACCGTCTGCGGTGGCACTGCAGATGCGGATGGCCGTCCGACATAAGCTGGGAAGGAGAGCAGAGACAGCGAGTGAATTTGTGGGTGCGCAGGTGTGAGCATGTGTGTGTGTTTGTGTGGGCATGGGTGTGCTTGTGTGGGCGTAGGCGTGCCATTTGTGAGTGTGTGTGGGTGTAAGTGTGTGTGTGTAGGTGTAGGCGTGTCATGTGTGACTGGGCGTGTGTGTGTGTGCCGATACGGGATGGACAGCTATGGAGGATGGGGATCAATTCCTCAAGGAGGGGGTCTCCTACCTGACAGGTGCAGACTTCACAGGGGTCTTCCCCAGGCTGGAAGCTCTCCCCTGGCCCGTATTTACGGCCCCCGTAGCTGCAATCTGGGAAAAGGAAGGCGAAGAAGGAGAAGAAGGAAGAACAGAGGAAGAGACTCAACGCAGATAACAGATAAGAGAAACTTTGTCAAGGCCATGGTTTAGAAGCTAACCAGCTTGTATAATGTAACGATGGGAATGACGCAGCAGGGTCTGTGTCCTTTTAAGAGCCCTGTATAAAAGGAAGGCTCTGCTGCCGTGTTGCCTTTCTCTTCCGTTTCCTGCTGTAACTGTGGTTGATTGGATCCTGCTGTATTAGCACGTGTGTGTAGATTGTTCCTGGTGTATGATATTGTAGATCAGGGGTCTTCAAACTTGGTCCTTTGATGACTTGTGGCCTTCAACGCCCAGAATTCCTCAGCCGGGCACACGTGCCTGGCTGAGGAATTCTGGGCGTTGAAGGCCACAAGTCATCAAAGGGCCACGTTTGAAGACCCCTGTTGTAGATAGTGTAATATGAACCACCATTTAATATAGACCACTGTTTACTGTGTTTTCCTCCTGGGTTATCTCAGGACACTGAATAACACAATAACAGAACATCAGAGTGGGAAGGGACCTGGGAGGCCTTCTAGTCCAACCCCCTGCTCAAGCATCAGTGAGATCGGGGGTTCCACCACTAAAGCCGGAGAAAGACCCCACCATAGCCCACCCCCCTTCCCCCCCAGGGATCCCGCTGGCCCCCTTCCTCACCTGCACACACCGGGCAGCACTCCCCGGGCATCTCCACCTGCGCGGGGCAGGTGTTCATGCAGATGATCCGGGTGCAAGTGACGACGCCATCCGCACAGAGGCAGGCCTGGCAGGGCTCCGAGGGAGAAAACCAGCTGCTGCCATTGGGCCGGTCCTGGCCCTCCTGCATGCATCCTGCAGAAGGGGGGGGCAGAGAGGGGTCAGGCCCGCTGGGGGGCGGAAAAGCCCCTTCTCTTCTGGGCAAGACAGGGGGGGCTCTGTTGCTTGGGCCAGCTCTTTCTTTCTTTCTTTCTTTCTTTCTTTCTTTCTTTCTTTCTTTTTCTATTTTTTTGTCTCTCTTCTATCTTTCTTTATCTCTCTCTTTCTCTTTCTTTACCTTTCTCAATTTCTCAATTTCTTTCTTTCATTTTTCTTTCTATTTATCTCCTTTCTTCCTTCCTTCATTTCTTTCTATTTTTGTCTCTTCTTTCTACCTTTCTCTTTTCTTTCTTTCTTCCTTTCTTCCTTCCTTCCTTTCTTTCTTTCTTTCTTTCTTTCTCTCCCTTTCTATTTCTCTCTATTTCACTTTACTCCTTCTTTTTTCTCTTTCTTTCTTTTCTTTCTTTTTTCTTTCTCTTTGTCTCTTCTTTCTTTCTTTCCCTTTCTCTATTTCTCTTTTTTCTTTCTATTTCTTTATCTCCTTTCTTTTTTTCTTCCTTCATTTCTTTCTTTCTCTCTATTTTTGTCTCTTCTTTATATCTTCTTTCTTTCTTTCTTTCTTTCTCTTTCTTTCTTTCTTTCTTCCTTTCTCTTTCTTTTTCTCCCTTTCTTTCTCTTTCTATTTCACTTCTTTCTTTCTTTCTTTCTTTCTTTCTTTCTTTCTTTCTTTCTTTCTTTCTTTCTTTCTTTCTTTCTTTCTTTCTTTCTTCCTTTCCCATCTTACCACATGGTAACCAGTTGGGGGCAGCTTTCTGCTCACTACAGCAATGGTCAGGCCAGTGATCTTTTTGTCTCAAACAATAATGAGGACTAGAAACAAAGTCTTGGGGAGACTAAATGGCTAGTCATGAGAAAAGAAACAGTTGAGGGCCCCTTTTTGAGGCCATGTTCCAGGGACGATGTGGTGTCACCTTTGCAATGTGGGCAACAAATTCCAGGCTCCGTCACTGGGTGGGCACACGTGGCAGGAGGGCAGACGATGACCTCACAGTGGACATTGCCATCCTGCAAGAGGGAGAGAAGGTCAGGACCATCCTCTGCCCCACTGATCTTGGGGTCTGTTCCATCCCCTCCTTCACTTGACCTTCCTTGTCAGAAGGTCACAAAAGCTGATCACGTGATTCCCTGGACGCCGTGACCGTCATAAATATGAGTCAGTTTCCAAGCATCTGAATTTCGATCAAGCGACCACGGGGGAATGCTGCAACAGTCGCAAGTGTGAAAAGCGGTCATAAGTCCCTTTCTTCCCTGCCGTTGCAACTTTGAATGGTCACTAAATGAACTGTTGTAAGTTGAGGACTACCCACAGTCTCCATTCATTTGGAGGGGCTGAACAGTCACTAAATGAACTGTTGTAAGGAAAGGATTACCTGCACTCAGATCTCGCTTTACTACTTTTCCTGCAACCGTTTAACTTTGGTGAAAAAGCCGAGCTCGCACTTCAACCCAATGTGGAGTTGATGATCTCTCTTTCCTAGAGGCCTGAATTGAGGCAGGTCTGACAGTCCTCCTGAATGGCTCCCCAGCCTGAAGGTTGAGATTTCTGCCTGCGATGCAGAGGTTAACCCTGGGCAGCCCATCCTTCCCCTGCAGGGAAACTGTGCCACGGGATGGAGGTGGGCACTCACCTGGCAGAAGCACCGCAGGCATGACTCCGGCTGGAAAGCCTGCCCGTGGGCATAGCGTTCCCCTTCGAAGAGGCAGTCATGGCACAGGGGGCAGCAGGGGCCCGGAGCTGGGTGCGAGCAGAGCGTCGCCTCGCAGGGTACCGGCTGGCAAGAGGCTTCGCCCCCAGGCTGGCAAAGAGAGAGAGAGAGAGAGAGAGAGAGAAGGATAAGTGGCCTCCTGCCATCACAAGGGCGTGGGAAGAATCCCAAGTAGAGGGGTTTGCCCCGGGTGGTCAAAAAAGTCAAAATGGCAGCCAGGATGGTTCAAAATCACTCTCCTCATGTTTTCGACAGCACCTAAAGGACAGCCCGGGTCCCAAGACTTGATCAAGCTAAGATCGCACCCCTCCCAGTCCAGCACACAGCCCCTCCCCTGCACAGGGGGAGCACACAAAGATGGACAAGAGGGTGCTACACCCCCAACCCACCCAGGGTCTTCATTCAAATCTGCTCTCCAGGGTTAACCCCAATTGCTCCTTTAATCGACAGTCGAGGGGTTGGCAGCATCGCCCCTCCCCTCTAGACTGTCAGCTGCCCACCCCCTTTTTAGCTTCGGTCACAGTGTGTGTGTGGAGTGTCAGTCAAAAATGATTGACCCCTTACAGATCGAGCTGTTTTTCTCAAGCAGGGACACTTTTAAGATGGGTGGACTTCAGCTCCCAGAATTCCCCAGCCAGCAGGCTTTAAGATGGGGGGACTTCAACTCCCAGAATTCCATGACTGGCTGGGGAATTCTGGGAGTCGAAGTCAACCCTCTTAAAGTGCCCCTGCTTGAAAGATATTGCTCTAAATCAGGGCTCTCCAAACTTGGCAACTTTTAAGACTTGTGGACTTCAATTCCCAGAATTCAGGGATCCATATTAGCTGTGGAATTCTGGGAGTTGAAATCCACCCCTCTTAAAGCGGCCCTGTTTGAGACATACTGCAATAGAACTGCGACGGTGACGATTATCTTGACTTTTTTGGGTCCCCTGCACAGTGGCACGGATGTGGTCACTCTCTTGACTTTTTTGACCTCCCTTGGGTGAGGTGGGGTCCACAGGACGACGGCATGAGGGTCTTACCCCACAGGAGCACTCCTGGCAAGGGTCCAAAGCCGAGAGCCACTGGGTGCCTTCAAGGTACTCCCGGCCTCCGTGCTGGCACACTAGGGACGAGAGCAAAGTTGGGGTGAAGTTCCCAGATTTGGGGGATACCCAATCACTTTGCCACCCAGCCTGCTTTGTAGCCAATTGCTAACCGGCACGTCAGTACTAAAATCTGTTTGATGTGCGGTTAGCATCCCTGCCACACCCAGCCGTCCTTACCTTGGCACTGCGGACAGCATTCGCCAGGCTTTCGGCTGGGTTTGGCACACAGGGCCGGTGGGCATGCCACAGGGGTGCAGATCACGTTGCCCCCCAGGCAGCTGCAGCGCTGGCAGGAATCGGAGGGCGGGGCGAAGACCGCTCGGTTGGCGTATTCCTGACCCTCGTAAAGGCAGCCATCGCACAAGGGGCAGCAGGCAGTCCGGGCGAGGGGCACGGGGTGGGCACACTGATGCGGGCAAGGCTTGGGCTGGCATGTCACCGTTCCTGCCTGGGGAGGGAGAGGGTGAAGAGCTGGCGAGGGGCAGGGCCAAGGCAGGCGGGCTGCCTCCCCCAAGTGAGGGATCCCTCTTGGGGCGGTAAGATCCGACCTCAGCCTGAAGTGCTGCCCGGTTGGCACCCCGGAGTCAGAAAGAGTGGCAGGTCAGTGTCCCACCAGGGTGAATGGCTGTGGTGGGGAGGGACAAAGGAACCCTGGATCACTTTGGGTCACTCTCTGAGCTGGGGTCGTTTTCTTGCAGACATTTCATGACCTGATTAGGGAACATCATTGGTGCTTGAAAGGGAGGGGGTTGTGGGGGAGGAGGAGGAAGAGGAGGAGGAGGGGGAGGAGGAGGAGGACTGTAGGATCCTTGGTGCTCTCTGAGCTGGGTGGTTTTCCTGCAGACATTTCATGACCCAACTAGGTAACATCATCAGTGCTAGAAGGAGGGGACTTGCAGAGAGGAGGAGGAGGAGGAGGAGGACTGTGGGGGTCCTGGGTGCTGTCTGAGCTGGGTGGTTTTCCTGCAGACGTTTCATGACCCATCTAGGTAACATCATCAGTGCTGGAAGGGGGCGTTCACTCTCATTTTATATTCTACTGGCTTGCCCTGCCAGTGGGTGATGCCGCCTTTTCAGGCTGGGCTCCTGCACCTTATGCCCCCTGCCAGGTAGGCCAGAGCAGGGTGTGCAAGCAATACCCTCGGCCGGTACGCTCACTCACCCGACAAATACACTTGTGGCATGCATCCTGGGGCGAAGTGAAGACCTCCCCACTCTTGTAGAGCTGCCCCTGGTAGCGGCAGGCGCCCGTGCATTGGGGGCAGCACTGCCCAGGGGGCGTGATGGGCTCCTGGCACGGCGCGGGCGGGCACGGGGTGGGAGAGCACTTCACTGTGCCACGCTGCGGGCAAAAGAGGACAACTTCAGATCTTGGTCATAGGAACTGTGGCTTGCACCCCCCTCTCCAATTGCAATAACTCAGCTCCCTGCCCCCACTACTAACCAGGCATTGGCACTCCTCGCATGGCTGGTGTTGGGAAGCGACGCTCTCTCCATCTCCGTAGTCCTGACCCTGGAACCTGCAGCCTGGAAAGGGGAAAAGGGGCCACTCAGAGTTGGAGCAAAGAAATCCTGTCTGGCCCTTTAAGAAGCTGGGAGGGTGGAGAATTCTGGGAGTTGAAGTCCGCCCGTTCTTAAAGCGGTCAGGATGGTGCTTTGTTCCTTTTGTTGTTTTCTTTTTGGGTTGTGATTTTTAAAGCAATGAACAAATGAGTGAGTGAGTGAGTGAGTGAGTGAATGAATGAATGAACGAATGAACTAATGGATAGCCCTGCAGATAAAGAGCAGCATCTCTTGAAATCACTCACCCTGGCACAGGGGGCAGGCACATGGGCCAGGCACCGGATGGGCACAGTTGGCAGGCGTGCAGGGCTTCTTCATGCAACGGACTGAGCCCGCCTGCAGGAAGAGGAAGAGGAAGAGGAAGGGAGGGGAGAAGAGAGAGAGAAAGAAAGAGAATGCTTTGTTGGCCACGGTGTTCGGTTAACTGCTGTGGCGTTTGCTTAGTGACCACAGAATTTTCCCAAAGATGCCTTTTTAGGAGGCAACTGGACTTCCTTGTTTTTCTTTGAAGATATTTTGCTTCTCATCCAAAAAGCTTCTTCGTGTTCTGACTGGATGGTGGGGAATGGGAAGATTTATACTCCTTGTAGAGAGCTGGTCGTTTGCATTCTTTTAGAGGGTCGTTGAGGCCACCTGGAGGTTTGTCTGTGTCCTCAGGGTCACCTGAGTGGTGCAAATGGGTGTGGAGCCTTCTTGGAACTGCTGAAAGGGTTGGGACGCCCATTTGCACCACTCAGCTGACCCTGAGGACACAAACAAACCTCCAAGTGGCCTCAACGACTCTCTAAAAGAGGGCAAATGACCAGCTCTCTGCAAGGAGTATAAATCCTTTATTCCCCACCATCCAGTCAGAGCTGAAGAAGCCTCTTGGATGAGAAGCGAAACGTCTTCAGAGGAAAAACCAGAAAGTCCTGTTGCCTCCTGAAAAAGCACCTTTGGGACAACCATGGCCTGGAGGACAGGAGATTTCTCCCTAAACATAGACTACAGAATTTGTTTAATGACTTGATATTATGACTGTGCCACTCACGGAATGCTCTAAAAACAGCATGTCAAATGGGGTGCAATTACATGGGGACCAGCTTAAAGGCAAGGCTGACTCTTCCTTCTGTTTCATTTTTTCTTTCTTTCTTTCTTTCTTTCTTTCTTTCTTTCTTTCTTTCTTTCTTTCTTTCTTTCTTTCTTTCTTTCTTTCCTTTCTTTCTTTTTTCTTTCTTTCCTTTCTTTCTTTCTTTCTTTCTTTCTTTCTTTCTTTCTTTCTTCCTTCCTTCCTTCCTTCCTTCCTTCCTTCCTTCTTTCTTTCCTTCCTTCCTTCCTTCCTTCCTTCCTTCATTTCTTCCTTTCCAGCAGAATTACAGTCGTAATTCGAGGACTGGTGAAAAAGGAAGCGTTCCCAGTTCTGCCAAAGCCAGAGGCTTCCAGACGGTCTGGCCACATGTGTGTGTAAACCCCAGATTCCAGCTGTTTGCGCAAGGGCAACTGAAGCTGTTTTAGTGCACCCCTGGGCAGCGTGTTGACTGTTTCATGCTTCCTTCCCAGCAGTTCTTTTGGCTGGACGGTGATTGGCAGATGCGGGAAGCCGCCAGCAGGGAAAGGGCCAGACGCTTCCAAGGAAAATGTTTACCCAGCGAGTTTCTGTTCCCCCCCAGAGGCCCCTGTGGCCTGGCCGTTGAAAACTCCAGTTGCGGAGTTTGTGTGGTGGAAGGCCTTGCTTGCACCCGTGTTGTTTTTTTTCCAAATGTGGCAACTCTTAAGACGGGTGGACTTCAACTCCCAGCATTCCCCAGCATAGGAATTGAAGTCCACCTGTCTTAAACAGTTGCCACGTTTGGAGAAAGACAGATTTACATGATGTAGAAATGAAGGCAGGCTTTGATCTTTCTTTCTTTCTTTCTTTCTTTCTTTCTTTCTTTCTTTCTTTCTTTCTTTCTTTCTTTCTTTCTTTCTTTCTTTCCTTCCTTCTTTCCTTCTTTCTTTTTCTTTCCGCTTTCTTTTTTCTTCCTCTTTCCTTCCTTCCTTCGTTTCTTTCTTCTTTTTCTTTCTCTATTTCTTTCCTTCCTTTTGTTTTCTTTTTTCTCCCACTCCTTCCTTCCTTTCTTCTGTTTCATTTTCTTTCTTTCTTTCTTTCCTTTCTTTTTATTTCCGCTTTCTTCTTTCTTCCTCTCCTTCCTTCTTTCTTTCTTTCTTTCTTTTTCTTTCTTTTTCTTTCCTTCATTTTGTTTTCTTTTTCTGCCTCTCCTTCCTTCCTTCCTTCCTTCCCTTTCTTTCTTTCTTTCTTTCTTTCTTTCTTTCTTTCTTTCCTTTTTCTCTTCCTTCTCTCCTTCCTTCCTTTTTTTCTGTTTCATTCTTTCTTTCTCTCTCTGTCTCTCTCCCTTCTCTCCTTCCTTCCTTCCTTCCTCTTTCTTTCTTTCTTTCTTTCTTTCTTTCTTTCTTTCTTTCTTTCTTTCTTTCTTTCTCTCTCTTTCTTTCTTTCTCTCCCTCCCTCCCTCCCTCCCTCCCTTCCATCTCTTCCCCACCTGCTCCTGGCCACGGCCACACTCACCTGGCAGGTGCACTCAGAGCAGAGAGGGTCCGCTGGATCAGGGACGGAGTGGCCACTGGCAACGGTGACCCCATGAAAGGCGCAGTCTATCTGGCGGGAGGCAGAGCAGTTAGTGGAGCCTCACGGGAGCCCTGGGCTCAGCTGTGGCTGCTGCCAGGGGGCTGGGCACCCAGGGGGGCATCGCCCCTGGCACGTCTTGGGAAGAAAAGGATCCTTTAGGCCAGGGGACTAGACCAAGCACTGCCCGGGTAGGAGATGTTTGAGTAGAGCCTCCCTTGAGAGTGAGGAGTGAAGGGGACGTTACCGGTTTTCTTGCTGGAATTCTGGACTCTGTGTAGCCTCTTTTCTGACCAACAAAGATGCCAACTTTTGTGACCCTCCACAGGTCGCTTCATCAAATGCACAGAGTGGCTTTAGTGTGTGTGTGTGTGTCCGATGACACAAACCGTGGCTCACAAAACTGTGGCCTCTTTGAATAAAATTTGCCTCTGGAGAAGCGAGCTGCAGCTGAGGGCCGGTGTTAACTATTTTTCATTTTATTCCATTTATCAAATTTAGAAGTCGCCCATCTCCCTCACGGAGGGAGCCTGTTTATGCCCTTTTAAGAAAATCGGTGACGGAATTTGTATTTCACTTTGCCTGCCGAGTCCGTCCCTTTTTTTTAACGTGACAATTTGTGGGCCGAGATTGCACCAGAGGGTTAAGTACAGACAGTCCTCAAATTACAATGGTTCGTTTAGTGACCGTTCCAAGTTACAACGGCACTGGAAAAAAGGGACTTGTTCACACTTAACGACCGTCGCAGCCTCCCCAGGTTCACGGGATCACTGGGCCACTGACTCATATTTAGGATGGTCGCAGCATCCCGCAGCATCACGTGATTCCCCTTTTACGACCATCTGATCAGCAAAGACAATGGGAGAAGCTGGATTCATTTAACGACCGTGATACTCAGCAACTGCAGCAATTCACTTAACAACCATGTTACTCCCTTAAAAACGGCAGTGACTCGCTTAACGACCGTGGCAAGAAAGGTCGTAAAATGGGGTAACGCTCACTTAACCACTGTCTTGCTTAGAGACGGAAATGTTGGCGTCTATGGTGGTCGTAAGCCGAGGACTACCTGAGCTGGTTGAGGGTGGGGGGTGAGGATAGCCTCCCCCCAAAAGGTCAGTGAGATCGTTGTCCACCTCATTTCCTTGTGGACAACCGCACTTCCCACGTTCTCCTGCCCTCTCCCACCCCTCGGACCTCACCCTGGCAGGTCGGACAGCACTGGCCGGATGTCCGCAGAGGGTGGCTGCAGGGTGCCTGGAAACAGGGCTTCTTTGTGCAGGAGACGAAGCCGTCCAGGCAGGAGCACAGACTACAGGGGTCTTGGGGGTCTGGGAACTTCTGCCCGCTCAGGTAGCGTTGGGAGACGTACTCGCACCCTTGGGAAAGGGAGAAAAGAGAAGGTTCCAGTAGACCAGGAGTAGGCAACCTTGGCTCTTTTATGACTGGTGGGCTTCAACTCCCAGAATTCCTGAGCCAGCATGGGGGAACTATGGCCCCCTCATGACTCGTGGACTTCAACTCCCAGAATTCCTGAGCCAGCATGGGGGAACTATGGCCCCCTCATGACTCGTGGACTTCAACTCCCAGAATTCCTGAGCCAGCATGGGGGAACTATGCCCCCCTCATGACTCGTGGACTTCAACTCCCAGAATTCCTGAGCCAGCATGAGGGAACTAGGGCCCCCTCATGACTCATGGACTTCAACTCCCAGAATTCCTGAGCCAGCATGGCTCAGCTTGAAACCTCTCTCTTTCCCCTCAGCACGACTGGCTCAGGAATTCTGGGAGTTGAAGTTCACAGTTCATAAAAGAGCCAAGGTTGCCTACCCCTGGTCTAGGCCTAGGCAGCTTTATGACATGTAGACTTCAACTCCCAGAATTCCTGAGCCAGCCATGCTGAGGGGAAAGGGAGAGGCTTCCAAGCTGAGCTGTGCTGGCTCAGGAATTCTGGGAGTTGAAGTCCACGAGTCATAAAAGAGCCAAAGTTGCCTACCTCTGGCCTAGGCCTAGGCTGCTTTATGACTCGTGACTTCAACTCCCAGAATTCCTGAGCCAGCATGAGGGAACTATGCCCCCCTCATGACTGGTGGACTTCAACTCCCAGAATTCCTGAGCCAACATGGCTCAGCATGGAAACCTCTCCCTTTCCCCTCAGCATGGCTGGCTCAGGAATTCTGGGAGTTGAAGTGCACCAGTCATAAAAGAGCCGGGGTGGCCTACCCCTGCAGTAGACGCTCTGGAGCTCACCCGGTGGGTCTTCCTCGGCAGTTGCGGCATCAGGATCAGCGGAGAGGAAGGGTCCCACCAGATCTCCTCTGCGCTGATGAGGATGAGATCTGTCGGAAGGACTGACTCTGCCCTATGACGTCCACCCGCTCCGTCAAGACAGGAAGGCAGGACGTGTTATGGGTCCCCTTCTTCTAGAGGCACAGGGGGCAGTCTTGCTCAAGAAGTGTTTGCACAACTACAAGTTGTGCACCGGTTGCACCCATTCCGGGACTAAAGGGGCCCTTCTGACGGGCAGCCACTCCTTCATCACCTCCCGTCTCCTGGTGAATGGGCCAAAGTCAGCCAACCGGCTTTCATGCCTGAGGTGAAACTAGAACTCCCCGTCTCCCAGTGATTGGCCCAAAGTCACCCAATGGCTTCCACGCCTAAGGGAGAACTAGAATTCACTGCCTCCTGGTGAATGGCCCAAAGACATCCAACCAGCTTTCATGACTAAAGCGGGACTAGAACTCCCCGTCTCCTGGTGATTGGACCAAAGTCACCCAGCCGGTTTTCATGCCTAAGGCGGGACTAGAACTCACCGTCTCCTGGTGATTGGCCCAAAATCACCCAGCTGGCTTCCACACCTAAGGGAGAACTAGAATTCACTGTCTCCTGGTGAATGGCCCAGAGACATCCAACCAGCTTTCATGACTAAGGCGGGACTAGAACTCCCCATCTCCTGGTGATTGAACCAAAGTCACCCAGCTGGTTTTCATGTCTAAGGCAGGACTAGAACTCACCGTCTCCTGGTGATTGGCCCAAAGTCAGCCAAAGGCTTCCACGCCTAAGGGAGAACTAGAACTCACTGTCCCCTGGTCTCCCCCTTTGGGCCCGGTGCCTTAATCACCCAACCAAATTGCTTTTAGAGGTTCAACCAAAAGACCCCCACCCCTCCCAAGTCAGGAGGTTTGGATAACGTGGCCCTGGGTGGTTCCAGCCAGATCCTTTCCCTGCTTCTGGATTTTTCCTTCTCCCCAAACAAGATGCCTTCCCTGGAGGCAGGCCCACTCCCCCACCCACCCCCAGGACCCCCACCCTCCTGTGTACCTTCACAGCTCTTGCAGCAAGGCCCAGGCACCGGGAAGGGGCACTCGGCCGGAGGGCAGGCCTTGAGTTTGCAGCTGACGCTCCCTTCCCAGCAGGAGCAGAGGCGGCAGGGGTCTTGGGGGTCCGCAAACTGCTCCCCGTTGGGCAGCTCCTTGCCCTGGTAGAGGCAGCCTGGAAGGGGCAGAGAAGGGCCAGTGAAGCCGAAGAACTGGTGGGCAGGACACCCCCCCCCCCGGCCCCGGGGATGGGAATGAACCCCCCTCTCCCGGCAGACGTAGCATAGAAGTAAATAGTCCTTGACGGTCAGGATTGAACACCTGGCAGTGGGCAGTGAGCCTGCAATATAGCATTCTAACTACTGCATCACCAGGGGTCTCCCTCCCTCCCTTCCTTCCTTCCTTCCTTCCTCCCTTCCTTCCTTCCCCTTCCCACTCTCTTCTAGCACTGATGCTGTTCCCTAGTTTGGTCATGAAACATCTGCAAGAAAACCACCCAGCTCAGAGAGCACCAAGGACCCCACAGTTCTCATTCCTTCCTTCCTTCCTTCCTTCCTTCCTTCCTTCCTTCCTTCCTTCCCTCCCCCCCTCCCTCCCTCCCTCCTTCCTTCTTCTCCTTCTCCTTTCCACCTAGCACTGATGATGTTCCCTAGTTGGGTCATGAAACGTCTGCAAGAAAACCACCCAGCTCAGAGAGCACCAAGAACCCCACAGTTCTCATTCCTTCCTTCCTTCCTTCCTTCCTTCCTTCCTTCCTTCCTTCCCTCCCACCCTCCCCTCCCTCCCTCCCTCCCTCCTTCCTTCCTTCTTCTCCTTCTCCTTTCCACCTAGCACTGATGATGTTCCCTAGTTGGGTCATGAAACGTCTGCCAGGAAACCACCCAGCTCAGAGAGCACCAAGGACCCCACAGTTCTTTTCCTTCCTTCCTTCCTTCCTTCCTTCCTTCCTTCCTTCCTTCCTTCCTTCCTTCCTTCCTTCCTTCCTTCCTTCCTTCCGACTTAGCAATAGCACTTGTATACCGCTCCACAGTGCTTTTACAGCCCTCTCTAAGCAGTTTACAGAGTCAACCTATTTGCTCCCAACGATGTCGGTCCTCATTTTACTGACCTCGAAAGGACGGAAGGCTGAGTCGACCTTTCAGCCGGTCAGGATCGAACTGCCAAACGGCTGACAGCCGCCAGTCGGCAGAATTAGCATGCAATGCTGCACTCTAACCACTGTGCCACCACAGCTCACATGGTCAGATGTGGGGTGCAACCCGCTTGGGGACCCTTCTTTTAAGTTGAATGAGCGAGCCCCCCCGCCCCCCAGGACTGGGATTCCAGGGATGTTGTGAACCCTGGAGGTTTTTAAGAAGAGACTGGACAGCCCTTTGTCTGGAATGGCAAAGGGTTTCCTGGCTGAGCAGGGGGTTGGACTAGATGACCTCCAAGATCCCTTCCAGCTCTATTCTGATTGATTGATTGATTAGTACTAGAGGTTTTTAAGAAGAGACTGGACAGCCCTTTGTCTGGAATGGTCAAGGGTTTCCTGGCTGAGCAAGGGGTTGGACTAGATGACCTCCAAGGTCCCTTCCAACTCTGTTACCATCGCAAGAGCGGCAACACCCCTGCTGCAGCGGGTGGGAGCACAGGACCGGCGCGCAGGGCTGGCGCTGGCAGGTGATGGTGCCGTTGGCGCAAACGCAGTTGCGGCATTTCTCCGACGGGTCGTAGAACCGCTCCAGGTGTTGGTAGGAGACCCCCAGGTACAGACAGCCAGCTGGAGGGGCTGCAGAAGGGGAGGGGGGGCTGTCAGAAGGGTGGCATGATCCCCTTCCTCCTTGCCCCCCCCGTAGGAGGCCCGCTCGGCATTGGGTGGCCCAGGCCGTTGTGGGGTGAGGGGCTAAAAGAAGGGGGGGCCCTACCTGGACATTGGGGGCAGCACTCCTGGGGTCTCACGGTGGGCTCGGGGCAGAGCAGGGGTGGGCAGCGGTGGGAGAGGCACTGCACGTGGCCGTTCTGCAAAAGGGAGGCAGGGAGGGAAAGAAGGGAAGCGTGCTGGCATCTCTCCTTGATTCGACAGGCACCCTTGAGGTCATGTAGCCCACCCCCCCTGCCCCAGGAGCGACCCAAGCTATTGTCTTCTCTAGGCGGGGGCTGCCAACTTCCCTTGCCACTGCTGGGCACTCACGATGCAATGACATTGCCGGCAGCGGTCGGTGGGGTGGGGGAATTCTGCTCCGTTGGGGTACTCCTTTCCGGTGTAGCTGCAGCCTGGATTGAAAATAAAAATAAAAATAAAAAATCAGAATCACAGAGTCGGAAGGGACCTCGGGAGGTCTTCTAGCCCAACCCCCTGCTCAAGCAGGAGACCCTGTACCGTTTCAGACAAATCGGCAGCATTGTTTTTTGCAGGGAAAGGGAAGAAAAAAGGATGCAAATGGTATAGGCCAGTGGTTCTCAACCTTTTTAATGCCACGACCCCCCCCAACCGGTCATAAGTCGAGGACTGCTCGACTGGTGCAGCACCGTTTGCAGAATGGGGCTTTTGGCGGGCTCAGCAGGGCAGAGACAGCCTGGACAATTCCTGTTGGCTTTGGAAAGCCAATAGAATGAGACTCTATTCAAGAGAGTCTCTTCTATTGGCTTTCAAAAGCCAATAGAATAAAAGGGAGTAACACAGCTAAGGAAAAGGGGGAAAAAATGGCGGACTGCGTTGTTTGGAGACCCCCGTGAAATGGTCGTTCGACCCCAAATGGGGTCCCGACCCACAGGTTGAGAACCACTGGTATAGGCTCTCCTGCTTGAGCAGGGGGTTGGACTAGAAGACCTCCACGGCCCCTTCCAGCTCTACTC
Organism: Crotalus tigris; assembly: GCF_016545835.1. NCBI lineage: Eukaryota > Metazoa > Chordata > Lepidosauria > Squamata > Viperidae > Crotalus > Crotalus tigris. The sequence goes on along the minus strand of NW_024098109.1, from coordinate 35,973 downwards.
CGATGAATTAAATCTCCACTTGTGGCGTGGGGTTCATCGGGCATTGCACGTCAGGCAGAACCAGCTTTCTGGGCCAACCCTGGGAGACTCTGCCAGCCACCTTACCATTGCAGTTGTTTTGGCAGCAGGAGCCCGGCAAGGGGTGGGCGCAGAGGGGAGCCAGGCACTTCCGTGGGGTGCAGACCAGCTCCCCCCCGGAGCAGACGCAGGCCTGGCACAGATCCAGCGGGTTGGGGGCTTCCTCCCCGTCTGGTACCACCTGGTTCTCGTGAAGGCAGCCTAAATGGGCGGGGAGGAAGGAGGGGAAGTTGGTGCTGAGACTCACATACACAGCGCTGTTGGACTCCCCCTCCCATCATTTTTATGCATGGATTTATTACAGTCCCGAGATGGCTCAGGGCGTTTACGATATAGTAAGGAGTAGACCTGTAAAAACCATGATCCACATAAAAAGAGATTAAAGTTACAGATGATTAAAAGCAAACTTTCCTTTCTTCCCGTTCCTCCTCCTCCTCTTCCTCCCTCTCTCCTTCCCTTCTCTTCCCTCTCCTTCCTTCCTTCCTTCCTTCCTTCCTTCCTTTTCCTCCTTCTCTTCTTCCTCCCTCCCTCTTTCCCTTCCCTTCCCTCTTTCCTTCCTTCCTTCCTTCCTTTTCCTCCTTCTCCTCATCCTCCCTCCCTCCTTCTCTTCTCTCCTTCCTTCCTTCCTTCCTTCCTTCCTTCCTTCCTTCCCTCCCTCCTCTTCCCTTCCTTCCTTCCTTCCTTTTCATCCTTCTCCTCTTCCTCCCTCCCTCCCTTCCCTCCCTTCCCTCCTTCCTTCCACTTAGCAATAGCACTTGTATACTTCCTTCCTTCCTTCCTTCCTTCCTTCCTTCCTTCCTTCCCTCCCTCCCTCCCTCCCTCCCTCCCTTCCTTCCTTCCTTCCTTCCTTCCTTCCTTCCTTCCTCCACATCTGGAATTCCAGAGAAATGAAGCAAGAGGTGGAAGGTGCCCCATCGATTCCCTCCTGTTACTCACTTGGGCAGGTAGGACAGCAGGATCCAGGCCTCCGCTCTGGGTGGGGGCAGGTCACGGGTGGGCAGACGGTGGGTGAGCAGTGGACGGTGCCCCCCTGCAAGAGAGGAGACAGACGGGGGTTTAGAGCTGAAGGACCCTCTGATTCTGCTCCTCATCCATCTAATCCAGAGCCCTTGGAGAAGCTCCAATGGAGATAAATATGCTTTTATTTACTATTATCCTTCTCATCTTTTCTACTACCTTCTTTTATTGGTATCATTATTATGATTGTTATTACTTTGTTGATTGTATGTAGACTGCAAGCTTCTTCACTGGAGACAAATTCCCTCTGTGTCTGATCACACTTGGCCAGTAAAGAATTCTCTTCTCTTCTCTTCTCTTCTCTTCTCTTCTCTTCTCTTCTCTTCTCTTCTCTTCTATTCTATTCTATTCTATTCTATTCTAATTTCTATTCTATTCTATTCTATTCTATTCTATTCTAATTTCTATTCTATTCTATTCTATTCTATTCTATTCTATTCTATTCTATTCTAATTTCTATTCTATTCTATTCTATTCTATTCTATTCTATTCTATTCTATTCTATTCTATTCTATTCTATTCTATTCCATTGTTAAATTATGATAGTCCTTTTTGGAATGAAAAAATTACCCCTGTTCTTATGACAATTCACAGCCCAAATAGAAACGAATTAAGCCTCTGTAACATTTTGCATGGTTCATATCCGCCCAGATAATAGTGCAAATGTGTCCCTTGCTCTTCCACTAGCCTGGATGTTGCTTTGTCTGAATGTAGCAAGGCTGTGAGCAACAGGGCCAGAAAGACAGCGCAGGCAGGTCCCTTGGTGGAGACCCTAATGGCATCATGCATGTCATCATGCCAGCGACACAGACAGTGCATTCAGATCAGCCCCGCACAAATTGCATCGTCTCAGCTAAGCGACAACATCGAGATGCTTCCCCTTCCATGGATGCCCATGAGAACCAATTGCAGAGGACTTAGAGACCCCCCAAAGGAACCAACAAAAGGATGCTTGAGTTTGGGGTGTCAGTTTAAGGATTTGGGCTGCCAGACAACTGAAGGAGGGCAGGAATATTTGGGGGTATCTTTCCTGGGTCGGAGCTGAGGGGTCTCACCTTGCACTGGCAATTCTGGCAGGGATTGTCCAGATCGGCAAATTCTTGGCCGTGGCTGTAGAGGCGCTGGTTGTAGAGACACTGGTGGCATTGGGGGCAGCAGGAACCTTGAAGGAGGCAGAGGGGAGGGTCTAAGACCCCTGGTACAAGGGAGACCCTCGGCCCACGTCTAAATTTCCAACAGCCGAGCACTCGTTCCCACCCAGACGGTGAGACACAGCACTGCAGCGTACCTGTTGCTTTGACAGTGAGACGAGCAACATATAAATGTAATAAAAAAAGCAAATAAATAAAGTGGGGGGGCACTAAATCAGGGGAGAGAAGAGGAGCAGAGAAGGGGTGCTAAGACCCCTGGTGCAAGGGAGACCCTTGGCCCACATTTAAATTTCCAACAGCCGAGCACTCGTTCCCACCCAGACGGCGAGACACAGCACTGCAGCGTACTTGTCGCTTCGACAGCGAGACGGGCAGCATTTAAATGTAATAAATAAAGCAAATAAATAAAGCGGGGGGGGGACACCGAATCAGGGGAGAGAAGAGGAGCAGAGAAGGGGTGCTAAGACCCCTGGTGCAAGGGAGACCCTCGGCCCACGTCTAAATTTCCAACAGCCGAGCACTCGTTCCCACCCAGACGGCGAGACACAGCACTGCAGCGTACTTGTCGCTTCGACAGCGAGACGGGCAGCATTTAAATGTAATAAATAAAGCAAATAAATAAAGCAGGGGGGGCACCAAATCAGGGGAGAGAAGAGGAGCAGAGGGTTCCTTAGAAACCGAAATGCAAGAATGTCTAAATATTATTTAGTGCAAGATTTCTTTTTTTTTTTAAAAAAAATGAACGATCTCTTAGAACAGGGGTCTTCAAACTTGGCCCTTTTAGGACTTGTGGACTTCAACTCCCAGAATTCCTCAGCCAGCCATGCTGGCTCAGGAATTCTGGGAGTTGAAGTCCACGAGTCATAAAAGAGCCAAGGTGGCCTACCCCTGGCCTAGACCCATCTAGACCCATCTTTGTTTTCTTTAATGTTAGCTTGATTTTTTTTCTGACCATGACAGAGCCAGAAGCTGATTATTGACCAGCACCTTAACCCTGCCAACCCCCCCTTTTTATTTACCTCTTCCTGCAACCGGGTTCAGGGCCATGGATCTCAGTGGGGAGGGCCCTGTGGTTTTGGGGGGAGGGGGACACCAAAGCACTCACCGAGAAGCCGGGCTGGATGCTGACAGGCGACAGGGGGGCACTGGAGAGCACGGCACACCGTCTCCCCCTGGTGGCAGGTGCAGGCTCTGCACGGATCGCCTGCTGGCGCCCACTCGGTGCCATCTTCAAATTCCAGGCCCTCGAAAACACACACTGGCGGTCGCCAGGCGAGGGAGCGGTTGAGTCAAACTGGGTTTCATCCTGGCCAAGCTGTAAAGCACAGACCTGGATTCCCTTCCCACCACCTTGCTCCCCGTGTTTTAACGTTTGGGAATGGACACCGGGGACTGTATTCACACGAGATGCCATACGGGTCATCCTCGACTTACAACCAACGTTGGTTTAGCAACTGTTCAAGTTTGCAACGGCGCTGAAAAAATGGGACTTGGAACAGTCACTAAATGAATGATTGTTAAGTCGCGGACTATCTGTATTATTTTTACAAATAAGTCAAGGCGGAGAACACAACCAACATGTGTTACTCCTCCTGTTTTCCCTACAACATTTTACCGTGTTGAATAGCAACAGCCTCGTACGAAATGCCAGGCTACAGTTTCCTCAATCAACCTCAGCCAGTTGCATAAGCCACGAATCCCGGTTTATGATGCAGAATGGTGGCTACCTGACAGACGCTAAGCCCAAATGAAAACCGCTTCGAGGTCACTATCGAATTAATCTTAACCTAGAATCAAAAGCACAGGTGATCCTCGACGTAGGACCATAACTGAACCCAAAGTTTCCATCACTAAGCGAGACGTTCATTAAGTAAACTTTGCCCCCTTTTATGACCTTTCTCGCCAGAGTCATTAAGCGAATCGCTGCTTTTGTTAAGCGAGTAACATGGTCGTTAAGTGAATCCGGCTTCCCCCACTGACTTTGCTTATTGGAAGATCGCAAAAGGGGATCACGTGACCCCCGGGGGACACTGCGACCATCATAAATGTGAGCCGGTTGCCAAGCATCTGAATTTTTATCACGTGACCGTGGGAATGTGGCAAAGGTCGTAAATGTGAAAAACGGTCGTAAGTCATGTTTTTCAGTGCCATTGTAACTTCGAACAGTCAAGGCCTACTTAGAATACGAAAGGAATTAAGGAGGCCTTTGGGGTTCACTAGCCCATTCCAGGTGTTCTGCAACAAGCCCTGGAGATGGCTCAGACAAGTGAGCCAGGTTGCATGCTGTAGGACATCACAGCCCAATCTGAGCCAGTGGAGCCCAGGTGAGGAAATGAATAGCAAAGTGATCAAGGAGCCCGTTCCCTATTCCCAGATCCTCTCCAACAGTCACCTGTGCACACCGGGCAGCAGCGTTTGGGGTCCTGGAGGGGATGGGAACATGGCGTTGGGGGGCAGGATTCCTCCTGGCACCGGACATGCCCATCCTGAGCGAAGAAAAGAAAGAGACGTGAATTCAGGAAGTTTAAGAGGGGTGGACTTCCACTCCCAGAATTCCCCAGCCAGCCAAGAGTCTTGCAATTATTCACGAGCTGGCTGGGGGATTCTGGGAGTGGAAGTCCACCCCTCTTAAACGTGCCAAACATTATATTAAAGATTCTTGCAATTCTTCACCACCTGGCTGGGGGATTCTGGGAGTCGAAATCCATACTTCCTGAGTAGTAAATAAAGAAGGGGAGGGGTCAACTTATTCTCCAAAGCCCCCCCCCCTGAAAGGCCGGACAAGAAGCAACGGATGGAAACTAATCAAGGAGAGAAGCAACCGGGAAACTAAGGAGGAATTTCGTGGCATTGAGGACAATTATAACCAGTGGAACAGCTTGCCACCAGAAGTTGTGGATGATCCATCTCTGGAGAAATTGGCTAACCATTTGTCTGAAATGGTCTATAGGGTCTCCTGCCTGAGCAGGGGGTTGGACTAGAAGACCACGAGGTCCCTTATTATTCTCTCGTGTTATTCTGGCCCCCGGTCTCACGATTCGGCCCCCTGCCCAGTTGACCAGTTCTCCCATCACAGGCTACTCACCGAGCACTGGCACTGCAGGCAGGGGCCTCCCTCGGCAGGCGAGAACGTCTCTCTGTCCTGGTACAACCGTCCTTCAAATTCACAGACTTGCAGAGAAGATTCCAGAAGGGAAAAGAGAAACGTAGAAGTTGAGTGTCAAACTTTTTTTTTCTCCTTGGCTTAACTCTGGAGTAATTTTAGGACACCTCCTACCTCTCCCCCGGGGCCATTTCTACACCTGCGACGGGCAGACAGGTGAGAGGTGTCCCCCGGAAAGAAACCTACATAGAAATAGTCCTCAGGTAATGACTTCAGTCGAGTCTGCCCATCGCACCCGTCAGTTGTGATGGTCGTAAAGCAAGTCATCATGTGGCTGATCCAATTTTAAGACCTTTATTTGTGATAGTGTGTTAAATGGACCGGTTTTTGTTTTGTTTTTTTGCTAGGGGGAGTTTTGGCCCAAAACCAGAACTGAATGTCAGTTTCGGTGTGTGTGTGTGTGTGTGTGTGTGTGTGTGTGTGTGTGTGTGTGTGTGTGAGAGAGAAACCTGCCATAAATTGTGGCCATAAGAATGTAAATCGGGGGTGGTTGCTGAGCCTCCTGTGGGAGATGAAAATATAGCCCCCTCCTCATATAACAAGATGTAAATCACAATAGTGATCTACAGCTTTAACTTGATCTTTATATTGTTTCACAATACGGACATATTATTTGCAATCTGCTGAGCTTTGTGCAAGATGAAATTGCAAAGTAAGCCGTTCTACGTATATTTGGAGTATTGTAACCATGGGAAAAGAGGAAAGTAGCTGATGGACATGGGTTCCAATGTACATGGGTATACATGGAAAGTTATAAAATGCGATCACGTTGACGGTGGGGTGGAGGTGGGGAATCTGCCTATTGGCACGTTGAATCCAGGTGATAAGTAGCCCAAGGAGTTTTGTCGTCACTTTGAACGGTCACTAACTGAAGGATGATTTAGCTCTCCGATACGTGTGGCCCTCGACTTGAAGTAGTTCATTTAATGACCAAAGTTTCAACGGCACTGAAAAAAGGGACTTATGACCATTTTTCACACTTACGACCGTTGCAGCATCCCCCAGGGCAGGGATAGGCAACCTTGGCTCTTTTATGACTCGTGGACTTCAACTCCCAGAATTCCTCAGCCAGCATGGGGGAACTATGGCCCCCTCATGACTCATGGACTTCAACTCCCAGAATTCCTGAGCCAGCATGAGGGAACGATGGCCCCCTCATGACTTGTGGACTTCAACTCCCAGAATTCCTGAGCCAGCATGAGGGAATTATGGCCCCCTCATGACTTGTGGACTTCAACTCCCAGAATTCCTGAGCCAGCCTGGCTCAGCTTGGCAACCTCTCCCTTTCCCCTCAGCATGGCTGGCTCAGGAATCTGGGAGTTGAAGTCCACCAGTCATAAAAGAGCCAAGGTTGCCTACTCCTGCCCCAGGGTCATGTGATCAAAGTTCAGGCGCTTGGCAACTGACTCGTATTTATGACGGTCGCAGCGTCCTGGAATCACGCAATCCCCTTTTGTGACCTCCTGACAAGCAAAGTCAAGGGGGGGAAAGCCAGATTCACTTAACAACCGTGTTACTAATCAGCTCCTATTTATGACGGTTGCAGTTCCCCGGGATCATGTGACCCACTTTTGCGACCTTCGGACAAGCAACTTAACAACCATGGGACCGACTTAAAAATCGCAGCGATTTACGTAACAGCCGTGGCCGGGAAGGTTGTAAAATGGGGTGAAAACTTGACGAACGACTGTCTTGCTTAGCAACAAAAATCTTGGGCTCCATTGTGGTCGTAACTGGAGGACTAGTGGAGAAGCTCTTTCGGTCTGATAAGGTACAGTGTGCCCATTAATGTCCGCACGGCCCCTTCTATTTCTCTGTAGTTTTTACATTCTCGCAACGTCTTCTGAGTAAGATAAAATCAGATCGAGTTTTGCTTTTCCCTTCAGAACGCTGGCTAAGATAGACTATTCCTGACGTGGTGGCTTTATTTTCCACAGCCGACGTTGAGATATTCAGGCCGAATACATTTGGGGAAAAGTTTAAACTTCCCGCGGAAAAAACTGTTGCCCGTCGTGTGGCTCAGCCACTCTCGCTCTGCAGGGAAGCCGGTCACTAAGTGGAGATCCCGGGGGGGGGATGGGAAACCTGGCATGGGGGGGGGACAATGAGAGAGGGAGCAACTTACCGTCGCAGGTGGGGCAACACTGCTCTGGGTGCTTGCCTGGATGGCTGCAGAGGGCAGGTGGGCAGCTCACCTGCCTGCAGGAGACCTCGCCAGCCTGTGGGGGCAAGCAGATCACTGGAGGTGTCTGTGCCCCCCAGGACAGACCCAGCCCCCCCCCCCCAGCCAGCAGACTCACCCCACACCGGCAGTGTTTGCAGCGGTCTTGGGACTGCACGGCATCACCACTGCGGTACTCGCGTCCTTCCCAAAGGCAACCTGCAGGGGGCGACACACGGACTGCAAATGTCTGCCCTGGAAGGTTGGCCCGGCTCCTTTGGAAACCACCAGCAGGGGGCAGCAGAGCTCAGTTGGCCAATTTGGCCCCACTGGGAGGGAGGCCTCCCGCTGCTAGGGGACGATGGGGTTTGTAGTGCTCTGCTTTCCCTCTCGGTGGTGGAGATGAGAAGAGACGATAAGGGAATTTGCTGGACCAGCTCCAGAATATTCTGGAGCTGGTCCAGCAAATATCCAGAGAGAAGCAACCTAGAACTAAGGAGGCATTTCCTGACAGGGAGGACAATTAACCAGTGGAACTGCTTGCCTCCAGAAGCTGTTGGACTAGAAGACCTCCAAGGTCCCTTCAGACTCATTCTGTTATCCTGTAACTTAATCAACCCTCCCCCCCAAGGATGAGGCACATGGTTGAGGGAGTCAAGATGGCAGTGGTTCAAAGTCCTGAATCCTTTCAAAGGGCACCCTAAATTTATAATAATAATAATGTTGGAAGGGAGCTTCGAGGTCGTCTAGTCCAACCCCCTGCTCAGGCAGGAAACCCTATACGATTTCTGACAAATGGCTGTCCATTTTCTTCTTTAAAACTTCCAGTGTTGGAGCATTCACCACTTTTGGAGGCAGGTTGTTCCACTGGTTAATTGTCCTCACTGTCAAGAAGTTTCTCCTTAATTCCAGGTTGCTTCCCTCCTTGATTAGTTTCCATCCGTTGCTTCTTGTCCTGCCTTCAGGGGCTTTGGAGAACAGCTTGACTCCCTCTTCTTTGGGGCAGCCCCTGAGATACTGGAAGACTGCTATCCTATCACCCCTTGTCCTTCTCTTCGTTAAACTAGACATACCCAATTCCAGCAACCGTTCCTTGTATGCTTTAGCTTCCCAATCCCCTAATCATCTTTGTTGCTCTTCTCTGTACTCTTTCTAGAGTCTCAGCATCTTTTTTACATCGTGGTGACCTACACCACACTTGTAAAAAAAAAGATTTAAGGCTTCCATTGCATAAATATGACACCATCTTGACTTTTGGTTTATCTGTGATGCTTGCCCAATGAAGTCATCGTGGTTTGTCTGGGATGCCCAGACCCCCTTTCTGCCCAATGATGTCATTATCGTTTATCTGGGAAGCTTAGCTCTCCTTTCTGCTCAGTGACACCATCATGGTTTGTCTAGGATGCTTAGACCCCTTTCTGCCCGATGATGGTTTGTCTGGGACGCCAAGCCCACCTTTTCTGCCCAGCAACATCATTGTGGTTTGTCTGGGACACCTTGTGCCTCCCCTTTCAGTCCAGAGCGCCCCCCCCTCACACCAAGACTCACCGTCACAGACGGGGCAGCAGGTGCCGGGGCGAGGGCGGGCAGGGTGGCGGCACAGACTGGCACACTGCCTCCGTTGGCAGATGGCATTGCCCTCCTGCAGCAGAGAGGGGAGGAGGAAGAAGGGGGTCCTTTGAGAGGTGTAAAAGGGTTTTTGGGAGGGGGATTCCTGCTAGAAGTTCGGCTTCCCCCCTGCCCCAGATTTAAAGAGGCCAATGGCGCTTCCTTGCGGGCACAATCGGCCGTACAGAAAAAAAAAACAGCCGTACAAAATTCCCCGGAAGGCGAGGCTGTCCTTGACTCCAGCGTGACTCAAGAGGACAGTCCCAAAAAGTCAGGACGGACCCTGCAGTGGGGCGACGGAAACTCCGCCTGTTTTACATTTAGTGACCGTAATTGGGACCTGTAACTTGGTCGTTAAGTGAAAACGTCACTAAGCGGACCCCCCCTGGTCTGACGTCAGCCTTCCTTGGCTGTGCAGACCCGAGAAAGCGGCAAACGAGATAGGAGTGATTGCAAGGTGATTTTTTTTTCTCACCCCGGTCGTAACTGCGAATGGCTGCTAAACAAGGCAGTCGCTAAACGAGGACGATTTGTACGCCACCGTCTTAGATTTCTTTTTTTGACCCTCATCTGTGGACTTTCCCTGATTTTCCCCCTCTGCGCCTGTGGTTTTTATGGCGTGGTTTAGCGTCTTTCATATTTCCTGGCGTCTCTCGCCCTGATGCCCGACCGGCTTTTAGCGCTGGCTGGTCAGCCCGACTCGGCAGTGGGTCAAGCGTGACGCTAGGAATTCCAGGGACTTCACGGCCTGAAAGTCACGGGTGGACAGCTGGGCATGCCGGGCTCACCTGACATTTGCACCTCAGGCAGGGGTCCGTGGGGGGCGTCCACTCTTCCCCGTGTTCGTGTCTCGCGGTTCCGTTCACACAACCTGCATCATGGAGGACAGAGGGAATACTGGATGTGAGAAGCCCACGCAGAGGTGGAAACATGGATTCAGGGCAGACAGCCCTCCACAAGAAAACAGCCCCGTTGGGAGAGCACTGAAGACCCCTCCTCAATTCATTCCTGAGCTAGTGGGGGTTCCTTTGTAATGTAGCAATATACCAGCCTGGATCTTATCTACGGGCCTCTATGGAAACCCACAACGTCCAGTTGCAGAAGAGAAGAACCACCCCACCCCACAGACACATCCAGGGACCACCCCAAAAGCAGATTCTCCCCCAGAAGAAGCTTCTAGCGGCAGCAATGGAGGAGAATTCTCCAAAGCACCAGAAGGCAGGACAAGAAGCAACGGATGGAAACTAACCAAGGAGAGAAGCAAGCTGGAACTAAGGAGGAATTTCCTGACAGTGAGAACAATTAACCAGCGGAACAACCCGCCTCCAGAAGTTGTGGGTGCTCCAACACTGGAAGTTTTTAAGAAGAGACTGGACAGCCATTTGTCTGAGATGGTCTAGGGTTTCCTGCCTGAGCAGGGGGTTGGACTAGATGACCTCCAAGGTCCCTTCAAGCTCTATTCTGATTGATTGATTGACTTACAACAGTTCATTTAGTGATTGTACGAAGTTACGGCAGCACTGTAAAAAGTGATTTATGACCACTGCTCACACTTACGACCGTTGCAGCATCCCCATGGTCACATGATCAACATTTGGACCCTTGGCAATTGACTCATTGATTCTTTGAATCAATAATTGCCGTGATAAATGAATAAATGATTGAAAATGAATGAATAAATAATCAGTGATTGACCAGTGAAATGAACTGATCAATCAACTGACCCAATGAATCAATGAGAACCAGTGATTGACATGATAATGAATGAATGAATGGACTCAATAAATCATTACTCTACTCTACTCTACTCTACTCTACTCTACTCTACTCTACTCTACTCTATTCTATTCTATTCTATTCCATTCCATTCTATTTTCTATTCCATTCCATTCTATATTCTATTCTATTCTATTCTATTCCATTCCATTCCATTCCATTCTATACTATTTTATTCTATTCTATTCTATTCTATTCTATTCTACTACTTCATTCCATTATTCTATTCTATTCTATTCTATTCTATTCTATTCTATTCCATTCCATTCCATTCCATTCCATTCTATTCTATTCTATTCTATTCTATTCTATTCTATTCTATTCTATTCTATTCTATTCTACTACTTCATTACATTATTCTATTCTATTCTATTCTATTCCATTCCATTCCATTCCATTCCATTCCATTCCATTCTATTCTATTCTATTCTATTCTATTCTACTACTTCATTCCATTATTCTATTCTATTCTATTCTATTCTATTCTATTCTATTCTATTCTATTCTATTCCATTCCATTCCATTCCATTCCATTCCATTCTATTCTATTCTATTCTACTACTTCATTCCATTATTCTATTCTATTCTATTCTATTCTATTCTATTCTATTCTATTCTATTCTATTCCATTCCATTCCATTCCATTCCATTCCATTCCATTCCATTCTATTCTATTCCATTCCATTCCATTCCATTCCATTCCATTCCATTCTATTCTATTCTATTCTATTCTACTACTTCATTCCATTATTCTATTCTATTCTATTCTATTCTATTCTATTCTATTCTATTCTATTCTATTCTATTCTATTCCATTCCATTCCATTCTATTCTATTCTATTCTATTCTACTTCATTCCATTATTCTATTCTATTCTATTCTATTCTATTCTATTCTATTCTATTCTATTCTATTCTATTCCATTCCATTCCATTCCATATTTTCTATTCTATTCCATTCCATTCCATTCTCTGTTCCGTTCCATTCCATTCTATTCTATTCTATTCTATTCTATTCTATTCTATTCTATTCTATTCTATTCTATTCTATTCTATTCTATTCTATTCTATTCTATTCTTCTTTGCAAGAGCTAAAATGGAAAAAGGGCCACCATCCCATGCCCAGCACATTCCTGGCCGATTCCCCAAAAGGCACCAAGACTGGCATGGTGAGTCTCAAACCCCAGGCACTTCCTCACCCTGGCAGTGCATCCGGTCAGGCTGCAGCTGGCACTCGACCTTGCCCTGCGCACACACGCAGGAGGTGCAGGGGTCTCGGTCCCAGGAAGCCCCCTCCTCGTAGTGCTGCCCATCTGCAGAGCAGGTCACCCGCCGGCACTCGCATCCTTCAAGGAACTTCAGCCGGCTCCGCAGGTCGGAATTCTGTCGGGAAAGGGTGGCAGAATCAGAATTGTGTGTCAGCACGCCCGAAGTGTTAATTATGTATTTAGAGCAGTGGTTCTCAACCTTTTTAATGCCGTGATCCCCAACTGGTCGTAAGTCGAGGACTACTCAACCGGTCGTAAGTCGAGGACTAGTCAACTGGTGCAGCACCGTTTGCAGAATGGGACTTTTGGCGGGCTCAGCAGGGCAGAGACAGCCTGGACAATTCCTATTGGCTTTTGAAAGCCAATAGAATTGGACTCTATTCAAGAGAGTCTATTCTATTGGCTTTCAAAAGCCAATAGAATAAAAGGGAGTAGCACAGCTAAGGAAAAGGGAGAAAAAATGGCGGACTGCGTTGTTTGGCGACCCCCGTGAAATGGTCGTTCGACCCCAAATGGGGTCCCGACCCACAGGTTGAGAACCACTGATTTAGAGTAACAATATGGAAGATAGTAACTGACATAGTAAAGCTTTATACAGGATTTGGACTTATTTAGATGAAATGTTACTGATTAAAAAAAAAAAACAAGGAATGTTATTAATAAACGAATATTGATTGTGCTAATGGGGAAAAAAAAGATATGGAGAGACAGTTGAAGTGTTAATTATGTATTTATGTTACCAGTATGGAATGTAGCAATTGAAATAGTAAAGCTTAATAGAGGATTTGGATTTATTTAGATGAAATCTTATTGATGAATGTTTTGATTGACTTAGTTGTACTGAAATATATTAACTTGAATATAATATACTACTAGAGGGAATAGAGAGGGGTGCATTTTTTTAAAAAATGATTTAATATGATCTTTACGAGTATGATTTTTGTATTTGGACAATTGATTGCCCTGCCACCACAGTGATTCTTAAGCACTGGTTTGTAAAATGAAAAAACTAATATAACTTTAAAAAAAAAAAAAAAAAAAAAGAATTGTGTGTCAGCACACCATCGGGCCGTTCCCTCCTGAACTAAGCATCAAGGCGGGAAACCTAAATTGCACGGAATCCAGGGCCCCTTTTGAAGAAGCTTTTCTTGGCCAAAATAAGTCCTCTTCTGCCTTGTTGGGTCTAGAGCAGGGGTAGGCAACCTTGGCTCTTTTATGACTGGTGGACTTCAACTCCCAGAATTCCTGAGCCGACATGGCGCAGCTTGGAAACCTCTCCCTTTCCCCTCAGCATGGCTGGCTCAGGAATTCTGGGAGTTGAGGTCCACAAGTCATAAAAGAGCCAAGGTTGCCTAACCCTGGTCTAGGGGGATGGATTGCCCATCTGCCTTCTGGTTTTCACGTCAGCCCGCTCTGTCTCCAAGACAACCCTCAAAAGGAATCGACTCAACATTTCTGGTACAGTCCTCACCTGCTCCTTCACCATATCCAGCATGGTTCCCAGTCCCTCCACCTGCTCCTCCAGCCTCTGGATCCGGTCTTCCAGGCTGGCCACACCAGACCTCGCGGATCCCAGGGGTGGCAATTCTGCTTGGCTGGGCTCTTGTTGGTAGTGGTGGGTTTCTGACAGGGCCGACGGCTCAAAGGGTGCCAAGGAATCCAGTTCCAGAGAAGGTTCCTCTGGGTGATCAAGATATTGGTTCTCAGACAGACCGTAGGGCAGAGAGAACAGGTCCAGCTCTGTGGGTCAGCAACACAAGACGTCAGGACGACCTGGGACGGGCGAGGAAGAACTTCCGGGGGTCTCCGACCCTCCTTTCCTGGGCCCATAAATGGGGGGGGGGGTTATTGGGACACCTCCTCCTTTCAGCAGACCCAGGCCAATGAAGGTCAAGCATCGTCTGAAGATATGCAGTGTGTAATGTACCGGTAGCCTGCAACTTACAACCACAGCTAAGCCCAAAATCTCCATTGCTAAGTGAGACAGTTTTAATTTTACCCCATTTTACGACCTTTCTGGTCACAGTTGCTAAGTGAATCACTGCAATACAGTTAGGAGCACGTTGTTAAGTGAATCTGGTTTCCCCGTGGACTTTGCTTGTCAAAAAGTTGCCTGTGATCCCAGGACACTGCGACCATTACTCAGCTGGCTTTCATGTGTAAGTGGAACTAGAACTCACCGTCTCCTGGTGATTGGCCCAAAGTTACTCAGCTGGCCTTCATCTCTAAGTGGAGCTAGAACTCACCATCTCCTGGTGATTGGCCCAAAGGTACTCAGCTGGCTTTCATGTCTAAGTGGAACTAGAACTCACTGTCTCCTGGTGATTGGCCCAAAGGTATCAGCTGGCTTTCATGTCTAAGTGGAACTAGAACTCACCGTCTCCTGGTGATTGGCCCAAAGTTACTCAGCTGGCTTTCATGTCTAAGTGGAACTAGAACTCACCCCCTCCTGGTGATTGGCCCAAAGGTACTCAGCTGGCTTTCATGTGTAAATGGAACTAGAACTCACTGTCTCCTGGTGATTGGCCCAAAGGTACTCAGCTGGCCTTCATCTCTAAGTGGAACTAGAACTCACTGTCTCCTGGTGATTGGCCCAAAGTTACTCAGCTGGCTTTCATGTCTAAGTGGAACTAGAACTCACCGTCTCCTGGTGATTGGCCCAAAGGTACTCAGCTGGCTTTCATGTCTAAGTGGAACTAGAACTCACCGTCTCCTGGTGATTGGCCCAAAGGTACTCAGCTGGCTTTCATGTCTAAGTGGAACTAGAACTCACTGTCTCCTGGTGATTGGCCCAAAGGTACTCAGGTGGCTTTCATGTCTAAGTGGAACTAGAACTCACCGTCTCCTGGTGATTGGCCCAAAGTTACTCAGCTGGCCTTCATCTCTAAGTGGAACTAGAACTCACCCTCTCCTGGTGATAGGCCCAAAGTACTCAGCTGGCTTTCATGTCCAAGTGGAACTAGAACTCACCATCTCCTGGTGATTGGCCCAAAGGTACTCAGGTGGCTTTCATGTCTAAGTGGAACTAGAACTCACCGTCTCCTGGTGATTGGCCCAAAGTTACTCAGCTGGCCTTCATCTCTAAGTGGAACTAGAACTCACCATCTCCTGGTGATTGGCCCAAAGATACTCAGCTGGCTTTCATGTCTAAGTGGAACTAGAACTCACTGTCTCCTGGTGATTGGCCCAAAGGTACTCAGCTGGCCTTCATGTCTAAGTGGAACTAGAACTCACCCCCTCCTGGTGTTTGGCCCAAAGGTACTCAGCTGGCTTTCATGTGTAAATGGAACTAGAACTCACTGTCTCCTAGTGATTGGCCCAAAGGTACTCAGCTGGCCTTCATCTCTAAGTGGAACTAGAACTCACTGTCTCCTGGTGATTGGCCCAAAGTTACTCAGCTGGCTTTCATGTCTAAGTGGAACTAGAACTCACCGTCTCCTGGTGATAGGCCCAAAGTTACTCAGCTGGCCTTCATCTCTAAGTGGAAGTAGATCTCACAGTCTCCTGGTGATTGGCCCAAAGGTACTCAGCTGGCTTTCATGTCTAAGTGGAACTAGAACTCACTGTCTCCTGGTGATTGGCCCAAAGGTACTCAGCTGGCTTTCATGTCTAAGTGGAACTAGAACTCACCGTCTCCTGGTGATAGGCCCAAGGTTACTCAGTTGGCCTTCATCTCTAAGTGGAACTAGAACTCACTGTCTCCTGGTGATTGGCCCAAAGGTACTCAGCTGGCTTTCATGTATAAATGGAACTAGAACTCACCCTCTCCTGGTGATAGGCCCAAAGTTACTCAGCTGGCCTTCATTTCTAAGTGGAACTAGAACTCACCGTCTCCTGGTGATTGGCCCAAAGGTACTCAGCTGGCTTTCATGTATAAATGGAACTAGAACTCACCCTCTCCTGGTGATAGGCCCAAAGTTACTCAGCTGGCCTTCATCTCTAAGTGGAACTAGATCTCACAGTCTCCTGGTGATTGGCCCAAAGGTACTCAGCTGGCCTTCATTTCTAAGTGGAACTAGAACTCACTGTCTCCTGGTGATTGGCCCAAAGTTACTCAGCTGGCTTTCATGTCTAAGTGGAACTAGAACTCACCGTCTCCTGGTGATAGGCCCAAAGTTACTCAGCTGGCCTTCATCTCTAAGTGGAAGTAGATCTCACAGTCTCCTGGTGATTGGCCCAAAGGTACTCAGCTGGCTTTCATGTCTAAGTGGAACTAGAACTCACCATCTCCTGGTGATTGGCCCAAAGGTACTCAGCTGGCTTTCATGTGTAAATGGAACTAGAACTCAACGTCTCCTGGTGATTGGCCCAAAGGCAGCTTTTATGCATAAACTAGAACTCAGCCTCCTGCTTTCTAAGCCAACGCTAAGCACCACACCAAACTGGCTCTTATGTGGTTAAAACCAACTTCTTGAAAAACGGATGGAGGAAGTGTGCTCTCTGTCTGATGGAAAAATATGTATTTGCACATTTGTACTTGAGAGAAGTCAGACAGAATAGCTAAGCTGGATGTCCAGCGATGTGCAGCCAAGACACCCCACGGCTGCTTCCCCCAGACGCGGCCTTTGCGCCATCTGAATCTAATTGACCGAAATAGAACCAGGCCAAATTATGCAAACCAGAACAAAGGGATCCCTTGTGCGAAAGTTATTCATGTGCCCGATTTCTTCTGGGTGCCTTGTTCTGTTTCTTTCCAGCTTGCCTCCTGGATCTCCACCAGAAGATGCAGCCATTGAGGCTCATACTCGACGGTGGCCGAGAGACGGGGAGGAATTGCTCTGGCCACGAGGCCTGGGCTGCTTGGAGTCTGGCCACTTCTCAGAGACCCCTCCCCAGACCTCCACCCTCCCACCTGGGCCATTAGCAGAAAGAGCACGCTTCCCAGCCAGCTCCTTCTTTGTGGGAAGGGCTGAGAAAAGGGAGAGAAGAAGAAGAAGAAGAAGAAGAAGAAGAAGAAGGAGGAGGAGGAGGAGGAGGAGGAGGAGGAGGAGGAGGAGGAGGAGGAGGAGGAGGAGGAGGAGGAGGAGGAGGAGGAGAATGAGAAGAAGGAGGAGGAGGAGGAGGAGGAGGAGGAGGAGGAGGAGGAGGAGGAGGAGGAGGAGGAGGAGGAGGAGGAGGAGGATTGTGGGGTCCCTGGTGCTCTCTGAGCTGGGTGGTTTTCTTGCAGACGTTTCATGACCCAACCAGGTAACGTCATCAGTGCTAGAAAGGAGTGGAAAGGAGGAGAAGGAAGGAAGGAAGGAAGGAAGGAAGGAAGGAAGGAAGGAAGGAAGGAAGGAAGGAAGGAAGGAAGGAAGGAGAAGGAGGATTGTGGGGTCTGTGATGCTCTCTGAGCTGGGTGGTTTTCTTGCAGACGTTTCATGACCCAACTAGGGAACATCATCAGTGCTAGAAGGGAGGAGGAGGAGGAGGAGAAGGAGGAGGAGGAGAAAGAGAGGGAGAAGGGATGGAGACAGAGTAGAAGAAAGAAGGGAGGAAGGAAAAAAGGGGAAAGGGAAAGGGAAGAAGGAGAACGGGATAGAGGAGGAGGAGGAAAAAGAGAGGGAGAAGGGATGGAGGAGAAGGGGGAGAGGGAAGGGAAGGGAAAAGGAAGGAAGGAGAAGGAGGATGGAGGGATGAGGAGGAAGGAGGAGGCAGAGCCAATGCAGGAAGCCCAGGACACAGTTGCCAGGCCACAGGAGTGTGAAGCCAAGAGAGACACACACACCTGCCGCTTGCCAGAATGATGGATCTCCTATCGACACCCAGTCCACCTGCAGAGAAACCTCTCCAATTTGGCTCAGAACTGGGCCAGCCAGTTGGCCTGCCCCTTCCAGGGGGCTCCCTTCCTCCTCCTCCTGCCCTCCGTGGCGCTGGGCCACCCGGGCACCTGCGGGGCTCCAGCCTGCCTCTCTGCAGCTGTTGCCTCCTGTCTGGCTGGAGCCCAGCCAAGGCCCACGGCTTTTAGCCGCCCTGGATGGGAACATCTGGCCCACAGCACAGATGTGGGGGGGGGGGCTGGAGGGAAGAAAAAGTTTCCCACTGCTGGGATCCCTTTGATCCTGGCCTCTCAGCTGCCCCCTCGGACTTGGTCCCTCCTGGAGGACCCCCCCCCAGTTCTAGGTCAGCGGGTTGCAGGGGAAAAAAGATCTTGCTGAACCACAGCAGTGCTACAAACATCTCTCTCTCTCTCTCTCTCTCTCTCTCTCTCTCACACACACACACACACACACACACACACACACACAGCCCCACCTGCAATTCGGTTGGAGATACTTACCCAGCAGGTTCTCACAGTGCCAGGGGCGGTGGGGGAAGCCATGGGGGGAGATCTCGGCCGTCTGCCAGGAGCCCTGCAAAAAAAATAAAATAGAAAATCCATCAAAGTCACCAATGTCTAATGGTTAAGACATAAAGCTACAAAAAGCGGGAGACGGGGAGTTCTAGTCCCGCCTTAGGCATGAAAGCCAACTGGGTGACTTTGAGCCAATCGCCGGGAGGCGGGGAGTTCTAGTCCCGCCTTAGGCATGAAAGCCAACTGGGTGACTTTGGGCCAATCACCAGGAGACGGGGAGTTCTAGTCCCGCCTTAGGCATGAAAGCCAACTGGGTGACTTTAGGCCAATCACCGGGAGACGGGGAGTTTTAGTCCCGCCTTAGGCATGAAAACCAACTGGGTGACTTTGGGCCAATCGCCAGGAGAGTTCTAGTCCCGCCTTAGGCATGAAAGCCAACTGGGTGACTTTGGGCCAATCGCCGGGAGACGGGGAGTTCTAGTCCCGCCTTAGGCATGAAAGCCAACTGGGTGACTTTGGGCCAATCGCTGGGAGACGGGGAGTTCTAGTCCCGCCTTAGGCATGAAAGCCAACTGGGTGACTTTGGGCCAATCACCAGGAGACGGGGGAATCCTAGTCCCGCCTTAGGCATGAAAGCCAACTGGGTGACTTTGGGCCAATCACCAGGAGACGGTAAGTTCTAGTCCCGCCTTAGGCATGAAAGCCAACTGGGTGACTTTGGGCCAATCACTGGGAGACGGTGAGTTCTAGTCCCAGCTTAGGCACGAAAACTGGCTGGGTGATCTTGGGCCAGTCACTATCTCACAGCCCAGCCCACCACAAAGGGTTATTGTTATGGGGAAAGTAGGAGGAGGAAGAAGGGTGAGATATATTTGTGTAAATAGATAGATAGATAGATAGATAGATAGATAGATAGATAGATAGATAGATAGATAGATAGATGATGGATGGATAAATAAATAACAAATAAATAAATAACAGACAAACTAACAAACATGGAGAGGTGTATAGCGAGGAAAGGGCAACGCCAGTCCTATCCTTAGCAATATCCATAATGCTCCAAGCCACTCTTGATGCACAGCTTTCTCGCAACTTAACTTGCAAGAGGTCCTTGAAACCCTTAGCCCCCCCCTCCCTCCCCCAAATAACTGTCTTGTCCCTTTTTTTTGAATGTCTGCAGGTTGGCCGCTATTTCTCATCTCCTTGGATTACTTCCCTGGCTAAAAAATAAATTTGCAAAATGACCTTTAAAAACATGGGTGTTTTGCTAACGCAAAAATTCCACCAGGGTTCACAGCTTAGAGAGCCCCCCTCTGATAGACTGGCTAAGCCACTGTCTGAAGAATAATACGGGGTTCCAACTGAAGTTAAAGAAATCAAAATTAAATCCATGCAGCTGCAAGGAAAGGAAGATTATTTATTCCGAAAAGCAAGGTGATTCGCCCACGGGGATAGCTACAGGGAAGAAGAAGCACTGAAGGGCTGTTCTATAAGGGCGCGCGTCCTTGGTGTGGGGTCTTGAAGGGCGTGGGTATGTGTACGTGCTGGTTCTAGGGTGACACGTGAGGGTCATGCGTATGTGTATGTGTGGACCTGGAGAAGGGCTTAATTAAATCAAGTGATGTGTATGGGGTCTCTTCTTCGTTTGAACTGTGAGCATTATAATTATGTTTACATTGTGTTGATTGCATTTTGTGTCTTTGCTTGGGCCTGTTTACAATCTGAAATAAGTGTTTAATTAATTCCTATGTTTGAGTAAGTTTGAAGGATTTCAGAGTCTGTTAGTCAGTAACTTTGCAGAGCCTGGGCCTGCTAACATATAATTCTCTATGTAGTACAGATAGTCCTTGATTTACAACGGTTTATTTGGTAGTTTGTTCAAAGTTACGACGGCACTGAAAGATGTGACTGATGACCGTTTTTCACAGTTACGACCTTTGCAACATCCTCATAGTTATGGGATCGCAATTCAGAGGCTGGCAACTGACTCATATTTATGACGGTTGTAGTGTCCAGGGACCACGTGAGCCCCTTTTGTGACCTTTTGACAAGCGAAGTCAATGGGGGAAGCCAGATTCACTTAACAACAGGGTTACTAACTGAGCAACTGCAGTGATTTGCTTAACAGTTGGAGCAAGAAAGATTGTAACATGGGGCAAAACCCGCTGAACAAATGTCTCGTTTAGCAACAGAAATCTCAGCCTCAATTGTGGTCATAAATGGAAGGCTTCCTGTATTTCTAACACAACTATAAAAATGTATAAATTCTGCCCAAACCACAGAAAGGAAACTGGCATTAAGCAAGCCTTGTCCGTGGCATGAAGGAACCCCAACTGGCCTCGTTAAACTGACGGAGGATTGGGGTTCAGGGTTAAGCACCAAAGTGGGCTTGGCAACGTTCTGGATGCAGGTCACAGCTAACTGCCCCTTGGCTGGACTTACCAGGAACTTGCTGGATTCGTCTCCGGCCAAACTGGCAAAGGTGATCTGCAGGTCGAGGGGCAAGAGGAGGCTGAGTAGCTCCTCCCCACGGCGGTTCTCAAAAATGAAGGGCTCTTGGCAGTCCACGTAGAGGGAGATGCGCCGTGGCTCCAGGTTCAGGGCCAGCTGCGCCCAGCGGCCGTGGGCAAACGGGGTGCTTCCGGGGAAGACCAGCGAGGCCGGCTCCATGTTATGCACTGCCCGGTACGCCAGCCGTAACTGGTCCGCCTGAGTGCTGGATGCCAGCTGCAGGAGGGGCTGCCCGTCCCGCTTGGAGGCTGCCGGGGAGGCCAGGGAGATGAGCGTCCCCTCCGATCCGGGGTTCTGGCGGGCCACGAAGTGGAAGCCGAGGGCGGCTTGCACCGTGGACAGTAGGTAGACGGAGTAATCCCAGGGCAGAGTCAGGACGGGCACCCGTCGGCGGAACTTCCAAGCCGGGATGCCCGGATCGGGACCCTGGGTCTTGCTGACGCCTGGCACCGAGCGGCTGATGTTGAGCGCCTCCAGCAGGTCAAGGACTGTGAAGGGAGAGCAGGGTGGTTAGTGGCCGTGTCGCGTCTACACAAGTCCCAGTGCTGGAAGCCCAGAAGAACCAGCCGAGAATTTGGGGTGGGTGGGGATTTAGCCTCTGAGAAGTTTGTAGGTGGCCCTGTGGCACTTGCTTGGGCATAATAGGGGTATTGAGGAGCCATCTCACCCCAATGGAATCAGCCTGTCCCACTTGCGGCCAACGCAAGAGGCCTGGTACGGACGCGGTCTGTTAAGGAAGTCTGGCGGGTGGGGTCAAGGAGAAGAGCCTTTTCTGCGGTGGCCCCAGCCCTTTGGAACACTCTCCCCCCCAGCACTGCTCCAAGGCTTTTGGCCTTCTGAAGGGGGTTAAAACCTCGCTTTGCTGGTTGGCTTCAGACGTCGAGTAAACAATGCCCTAATTGAGGAGGCATCAAGGATACTCCCAACAACACTGACAGGGTGAGCCACTAGAATAGAAAGAGAGCAAACTCCAGACTAACTCTGGTGATGTTACCTAGTTGGGCCATGAATCGCCTGCAAGACCAAGCAAGCTCAGAGAGCAGCAAGGACTCCATGCGCCTCCTCCTCCTTCCTCTTCACAAACCCCACTCCCTTCTAGCCCTGATAATGTTACCTAGTTGGGTCATGAAATGTCTGCAAGGAAACAACCAGGCTCAGAGTGCACCAAGGACCCCATGTTACTCCTCCTCCTCCTCCTCCTCCTCTTCCTCCTCCTCCTCCTCTCCACAAACCGCACTATCTTCTAGCCCCGATGATGTTCCCTAGCTGGGTCACGAAACGTCTGCAAGAAAACCACCCGGCTCAGAGAGCACCAGGGACCCCACAGTCCAATCCTGGGCTGCAAAGTTCCCTTCTGTTGGTTTGGATCCAATGGGAGGGTTGATAAATGTTCCCACGGACGCATTCTACACAGCAAGTACACAAGCTAAGACGCAGAAGGAAAGCACGAAGATCAGACAAGGATCCTGCAGGTCTCGTATCTCACACCTGGGCTTGGAAAGCACAACTGGGCCAATCTTCCAGGTTGTCTCCATACTGAACTAAGACGGTTTCTTAAGGGAAGGGAGTTTGCAGGGATAACACCTGAGAAATAATGGGTAAAGCAGAGCCACAAGGATTTAAAAAAAAATGAGCTAAAAGCAAGCCTTAAAACTTGTTGGGGCATGGAACTCATTAAAACTCTGCAAAACAGCAAAGGGGGATGGGTGGGGTGGGTTTCTTATTCTTGGGGATGGGGGAGGAACTTTCATGACAAGATGATGCTCGACGTACGACCAGAATGGAGCTTGACAGTCGTTAAGTGAATTTTGCCCCATTTTATAGACTCACACAACAGTCACACAACAGAGCCAATTTTATGACATTTCTGTGGCAGTCATTAGGTCAACACCCACGGTCATTAAGCCAAACCATGGTTCCTGGAAGATGCCTTTTCACCAAAAAACAGAAGTAAACGTTGCACTTGGGGGGAAAACATTCATATAAAATGAGGTCACGTGACTGAGGGACACCGCAAACAGCCGTAAATGCAGCCTGGTTGCCGAGGGCTGAATTTGGGTCACACGACCGTGTGGGGGTGGCCACCAGGACTTCAAATCTGGGTTAATAGTACCCCCAGATAGGCCCGTTAGAACTTCAATCAGCGACGGGATCTCCTCCCTGCCTTTGCAAAATCCCAGATACAGGTAGTCGTCAACTTACGACTTAGTCCTCACTTAGTGACCGGTCATAAAGCGAGGAGTACCTATATTTAGGATTTTGCTAAGGCAAAGAAGATGCCACAGCAGCCAAGTAGCAGCCAATTCCTCCCAGCCAGCAGCTCAGTGCAAAAGCCACTATCCATCGCAGGGGGGCCCAACACCTGGTCCATGGACCTGTATCGGGCTGTGCATGTCAGCAACTGGTCCGCACAAACAAGCAAAGCCCCATCCGCGGGATGCAGGCACCACACAAAACCACACACTCTTCGGTCCGTGGAAAAACCTCTCTCTGCGGAACCGGTCCCTGGTGCCCAAAACGTGCCCAAAGAGGTAGATTTTTTAGGCTATTCTCATGGTAAGGCCTGACTGCTAAAACCTTCATTGGAATTATTGATCAACTCAGCCACCACGTTGCTTTTCAAATATTTAAATGTAAAACCAGAAAATCAATACAATTTTCTTTAAAAAAAAACAACAACACCCCCTACATTTGGGTAAAGAATGCTAATTTTAAAAAAAAAGTTGAAAAGTTGTATATAGATATATTATATGTAATTAATGTACAATATGGACTGAGATGTCAGTCAAAGACGATTTACCACGTTCAATGTTTTTAATCCTTTTTTCTTCCTTAATAAAAACTTCAATAAAAAATAAATAAATAAAAATAAAAGGCAACAAAAGGGACCCTGCGGATCAGCGAGCAAAGAAAAGGCAGAAGCGTTTTCGTTCTGTCTCCCCCTCTTCCAACACAAAACTGGAGACTGTGGAAGGCAGGGTGACTGGGCAGCATTAAATGAGATTTATTTAAAGAGCGGGTTTCATTTTGAATGATGAAATCGCACCCCAAAATTTCATTAAAAACTTGCTGGATGAAAACTCTCGTGCCGTTTTGGAGAAAACCCTAGTCAAGTTCCAGCTGCCTGGAGGAGAGCAAATATTGTTGCTGTCTGCCACCAGGATATCCAGGAAGATGGGGCATCAACAGCTGGGAGTGATTTTCAGCAAATTGTCAAGAGGCCAGTGTGTTAGCACACACAGGGAAAGTCCTAAGAAGCAAAAGTCAACATGGTTTGGCCATGAAAAATAAATCTACTACTTGGTTCAGTTTGCCTTATTGCTCAATTGGATGAATGTTCCTCTTAGTAGATGGTGGGAGTGCTTGTAGACATAATATATCTTTGCTTTCACTGGCAGGGGCACTTAGGTTACCGGGAGCGCTCAACTTACAATCCTTCATTTAGTGGCCAATCAAAGTTCCATCAGCATTGAAAAAAAAAGGGAATTACAACCGGTTTTCACTCTTGCGGCCATTTTTCACACTTACGACCGTTGCAGCATCCCCGTGGTCACGTGATCCAAATTCAGGCCCTTGCCAACCGACTCATATCTATGACCGTCGCAGTGTCCCCCGAGTCACGTGATCCTTTTGGTGACGAGCTAAGTCCATGGGGAAGCCAGATTCACTTAACAACCGTGTGACTGACTTAACAATGGCGGCGATTCACTTAACAGCCATACCAGGGAAGGGCGCAAAATGGGGCAAAACTCATTTAACAGGTCTTGCCCAGCGACAGAAATTTCGGCCTCAGTTGCGCTCCTAAGTCGAGGACTGCCTGTAGTTTGATAGGAGCTTCCTTTGCTATGCGGGGCTCGGCTGGATGACCTCAAGGGACCTTGGATGTCGCCCAGGACAAGACCTTGCAAGCTGCCCAAAGTGGACCCCTTGGCAAGCCACAGATCGGGTCGCGGACTCTCCTGATCCCCGTCCCGAAGATGCCTTTTTCCAGAAGGCAACTGGACTTCCTTTTTTTTTTTCCTTTGAAGATGTTTCGCTCCTCATCTGAGGAGCTTCTTCGGCTCTGACTGGATGGTGGAAGCTGAAGAAGCTTCTCTGGATGAGGAGCGAAACCTCTTCAAAGGGAAAAACAAAGGAAGTCCAGTTGCCTCCTGGAAAAAGGCACCTTCGGGACAACCAGGAACTACCTGGAGAAGCTCCACAGACCTTCCGGATCACTGATTTTACAAGGATAATAGTAATAGTAATAATAATAACAACAATAACAACAACAACAATAATATTGGAAGGGACCTTGGAGGTCATCTAGTCCAACCCCCTGCTCAGGCAGGAAACAAATGGCTGTCTCACCCTCCCTTTGGGAACGGACCAGCAGAGCCTCCAAAGCCAGGGGCGGTGTACCCGAAAGCCCTGGCTCTTCCCTTCCCCGCTCCCCCCTCCCCACCACGAAGCCCCCTTCCCAGCGGCTCAGGCTGCACGCGAACCACCCCAACCCGACGTCGAGTCAGCGGGTGGGCTGCACGCATCGTGGAAACCCACCCGGGGGGGGGTTGCTGCCCTCCCCTGCCAGCAGTCCCCGCTTGCAGCTGGTGCCCGCCAGCCCCCCCGAAGCCCCGGCGCTCACCGTCGTCCTCGAAGTCCCGGCGCGCCGACCCGGTGCCCTCGGGGGTCCCGGCGCCCGTCCAGGAGGGTCCCTGCAGGGCCAGCGCCGCCCAGGGCAGCGCCCACAGCTGCCAGCAGCCCCGCATGACGCCCACCCGGGGATGCCCGCTCCGCTCTGCCCTCCGCCGGACCGGACGGGTGGGCGGGGGGCGGTCTCGGAGGGACAGCCCGCCGGCCCCCCCCCCGGATGCGAGGCCGGGCGGGCGGGCGGGCGGAGCGAAGTCCCGGGGCGGATCGCGGGGGACGGGCGCGGACGGGGGCCTCGAACGGGGACTGGCTCGTGCCCACCTGCCCCACGCCGGGATCCCCCTCCCCATAAGCAGGCACGGGGGGGGGCTCTTTCCCTGAGCGAAGGGAGGGGCGCGGGTCTTTGCAACCTCGCCGCCCCTCCCTCTGCCAGGTAGCCCCCCCTCCCGCCCCATTTGCTTGACGGAGCGCCCCGACACCCCTTTTGGGGGGGGTCTTCCTACGCTCTCTCGGACCCCACTTCGGCCAAAGGGGAGGTCGGGGGCGCGGTTGAACCCCGGAGGGGGAAAGTGGGGGAGGTCCGTTCCCCGCAGCCCCCTGGGGAGGCAGACCCCGCCCTTCCGTCGGCTGCTGCCGCCGCCACCTGTCCTGCAGGTGAAGCCTTCACCTGTCCTCACCTGGCGAGGGAGGCGCGGAGGGTTAGAAGAGGCAGGCGAAAGAAAGGCTTTGGCGCCACCTGCTGGCCGAACCGCGGCAAGGCCCTTGGCGAGGGGGCAGCTGCGTGGCCCAAGGGTCAATTAAAACCAGATGTTTTGCAGAATACCAGAAAATGTTTTAAAAAAATAAAATAAAAAATCTATTCTAGGCAAACACAGGATAGTCTTGGCCCCTCCCTGACGGAGAGGAGCCCCGTTGTAGGTTGCACAAAAATGCACACTTGACGGAGTTGTGTATCGTGCAAAACCTAAGTACAGGTATTGCTCAACTTGAGACCTCATGTAAGGCCAGAATTCCCACAAAGGTCTTCTCCTGGTCTGTGTTGGAGGCAGGACTGAAGGTTCTCCAGATCTTTGGAATCCTCTTCCAGAATTTCAGAGGCATCTTTCGCTGGAAGGAGCCTGGTGAAGCATGAAGGGGGCCAGCTGGTCTGTCTCAACCTAATCTGATTTCCTTGCAATTTTTTTTTTTTTGTCCAAAGGAAGTGGAAATGTCTTTGGGGTTTTAAGTGAAGACCCCCCCTTTCAAAGACCAGCTCTGGGGGGGGGGAGGTTTACGGTTTCATTGGAGCCAAAAGGTCCAGCTAGGGGATTTGTCTCGAGACTAATGTGGCGTCCATGTGACGTCTCTTCCGAGGCAGTTGAAACAGAAGCCACGGAGACGTCCCACAATGCACACAAAACTCCACAATGGGTTAAGGAAACACAATTACGTCTCTGCAACGCAGGCATGGCCCAGCAATGGAGCTGAGTAGCATCCAGCAGGCACGGAATTCCAGGATCAGAATAAGAATAGAGCTGGAAGGGACCTTGGAAGTAGTAATAGTAGTAAAGTAATAGTAATAATAGTAAAGTTGGAAGGGACCTTGGAGGTCATCTAGTCCAATCCCTGCTCAGGCAGGAAACTCTACACCATTTCGGACAAATGGCTGTCCAGTCTCTTCTTAAAAACTTCCAGTGTTGGAGCATTTACTGCTTCTGGAGGCAGGTTGTTCCACTGATGAATTGTCCTCACTGTCAGGAAGTTTCTCCTTAGTTCTAGGTTGCTTCTCTCCTTGATTAGTTTCCACCCTTTGCTTCTTGTCCTGCCTTCAGGTGCGTTGGAGAATAGCTTGATTCCCTCTTCTTTATGGGAGATATTGGAATACTGCTATCATGTCCCCCCTTGTCCTTCTCTTCGTTAAACTAGACATACCCAATTCTAGCAACCGTTCCTTATATGTTTTATCCCCCAGTCCCCTAACATTTCTTTGTTGCTCCTCTCTGCACTCTTTCTAGAGTCTCAACATCTTTTTTACATCGTGGTGACCAAAACTGAATGCAGTATTCCAGGTGTGGCCTTACCAAGGCATTGAAGAGTGGTATTAAACCTTAACGTGATCTGGATTCTATCCCTCTGTAAATGCAGCCCAGCACTGTGTTGGTCTTTTTGGCAGCTGCAGCACACGGCTGGCTCATATTTTTCATATCTTCTAGTCCAACCCCCTGCTCAGGCAGGAGACCCTATACCATTTCAGACAAATGGCTGACCAGTCTCTTCTTAAAAATCCTCCAGTGATGGAGCACTCACATCTTCTGAAGGCAATTCGTTCCACTGATTAATTGTCTTCACTGTCAGGAAGTTTCTCCTTAATTCCAGATTGCTTCTCTCCTTAATTAGTTTCCATCCATTATTTCTTGTCTTGCCTTCTGGTGCTTTGGGGAATAGCCTGACTCCCTCTTCTTTATGGCAGCCCCTGAGATGTTGGAAGACTGCCATCCAGTGGTGGGATTCAAATAGGTGAGCAACCGGTTCTCTGTGTGGATGCCGCTTCCAGAAAACCATTCTGGGCCTGGGCAACCAAAAATTAGCTGCTGAACTGGTGTGAACTGGCTGACTCCCACCACTGCTGCTATCCTGTCACCCCAAGTTCTTCTTTTTCCTAGACTAGCCATCCCTCATTCCTGCACCCCTCCTTCATATATTTTTTGTCTCCGAGTTGCTCTTCTTTGCGCTCTTTCCCAAGTCTCAACGTCTTTGTTTTTGGAATGTGGTGACCAAAACTGGATGCAGGATTCCAGGTGCGGCCTTACTAAGGCTTTGTAAAGCAGTACTAACTCATCTAATCCTCTTTATCAAAAGTCACCAGGTGTAGAGATGAGAGATAGGCGAAAGTCGTGTGTGGAAAACTGCGCCCCCCAACGCTTGTGCCTTTGTTCTGCATCTATCTTCTCCCTCCCCCCTCATATCACCATGGTGACGTGACAGTACGCAGGTCTGTGTGACCTTGCCAGTTTGATAAGGCTAGCCCGTGAACAACAAGTTTCCCTGTTTATGGCCTCTAGCTTTTTACTCTTGAGGATTGGTAAAGGATTTTAGCCAATGAAATGCTGTTACCATGCTGTATCTTTTGCTATTTGCAAACCTCTATTTAAACAATAAAGGCTGCGTAGTAAGTGGCCATTTCTTTGCACCCTTCAATGACTAAGGAGTGATTACTACAACCAGGAAATTTCTCTGTGTTCTGGAGGCCTTATTAAATCAGCTTAACTAACTCTGAATCCACCCCTGACTTGTTTTTGTTCAGGAACATGGGAACATGTTGATATTATTATTATTATCTTTTATTCATTAGACATGAACCTCAGTCAACTGAACATTCAAATTGGCTGGCACTGATGGTTGACACGGGTTGCTACCAGCATCCTAGGTATCAACCAGACATCTCCTTAAAATATAAGATATAAATATAAAATATAAATTATTATTGTTATTGTTATTATATTATTGTTGTTGTTGTTGTTGTTATTAATCATCGCAGTCAGCCAGATGCTCAGACGTTCAGATTTGGCGTTTTTGTCTATTTATCGAGTCCTTTCCAAGGACCTGGGATAAACAGATGTGGAAGTTTGATGGTATTACAGGTATCGTCGCAGGATGGAAGCAGTTCCTAGTAAGGCCGCCTTTTGCAATTGACTGATGGCGAATTTGTCAATGCCGATGATGGTGTTCAAGTGGTGCTCCAGTTGTTTTGGGATTGCACCCAAGGCGCCTATGACTATTGGTACTACCCTTGCTTGCTTTTGCCACAGTCTTTCTATTTCTATTTGTTATTATTATTAT
The DNA here is from genome assembly GCF_016545835.1 of Crotalus tigris. Classification (NCBI taxonomy): domain Eukaryota; kingdom Metazoa; phylum Chordata; class Lepidosauria; order Squamata; family Viperidae; genus Crotalus; species Crotalus tigris. The sequence goes on along the minus strand of NW_024098109.1, from coordinate 6,519 downwards.
TATTATTATTATTAATTATTATTATTGTGTGCTGGTATTTTTCTTGGAACTACATAGCAAATATTATGGAGCAGGCTGTTGGCAAAAAGGAGAAGAAAAAAGAAAAATGTTCAGACTGCAAGTCTGAAGTTGCAATGAAACACACGACACAGTCCACGACTTACGAGCACAACCAAGCCCAAAATTCAACATGGCAAAAAGATCGTAAAAACAGGATACGCCTCACTTAACCACCGCCTTGCTTAGCAACAGACTGTGGTCATTAAGTTGAGGACTTGGGGGGATTTTCCGTGTTCGGATGGTCCTTCGGCCTCTCCCAGTTTCAGATCCTTTGCTTGAGTGCCTCTTTCTAATGGGAAAGAGATTTCCTGGTGCCGCCAATAAATTCTCAAATCTCTCCTCTTCACAGTTCAGGACGCTTCCTGTTGACTGGAGTCATAAATACCCCCCAGCAGCTGCTTTTGCAGCATTTTAGGAAAGAAAAGAAAAAAGCAGAATAAAGAAAAACATCAGAAAAGAGACAGGTGAGCGATTCCCACCTTTAACCTGCTTGCATTCCAGAACTCGTGGCAGCAAAACTATCTCTTTGAAGAGCGAAAGGTGAAAAAAAAACTCACAAAAACTCAAATTCAGGTAGTCCTCGATTTACGACTGACTAGCATTTCTGTCGTTAAGCGAGCTGGCTGTTCGGTGAGCCTCATGCCTGATTTTTACGACTTTTTTGGGGGAGGTCACGATTAAGCAAACCGTCTTGGTCCTTAAGGGAATCACTGCTGTCCTTAAGCGAATTCGGCTTTTCCCCCCATTTGACTTTGCTTGTTGGGAAGCCGGAGGGAGGAGGACACATGTGGCGATCACGCGACTTTGGGGACGCTGCAACCGGTTGTTAAGTGTGAGGTCTGGTTGTGAGTGACGTCATTCAATGCCGCTGTCACTTGGAATGGCCACTAAGCAAACAGTTGTAAATTGAGGACTCTCTGCGTGCTCCAATTAGGCACAGGCGTGCAATCCTGCAGTCCTTTCTGGGCTGCTGATCCGTTTTTCCTAGCTTAACACAACGCGCATTCCCTCACAAGAAGCACACTCTCCATCTTGATCGTTCTCCCTTGCACCACCACTTCTCAGGGGTGTGCAAAACGGCCCCAATCCGGCTTTAAACTCCCGTTCAAAACCGGTTTTTGGCATTTCTCTGTCTCCCTCGAGGCACTGGTTTTGTTGTCGAATTGCCCCCCCCCCCCACAACGTGGGGCAACCCACAACTTGGCTTTGTTGAAGTGTTGGTGAGTTTCCTCAGCTGCTATTCTTATCTGATTTTTTGTTGTTGTTGTTTTGGAACTCTGCTCACTTTGTACTTTTTAAAATTCTCTTTTTGTGGGGAGCTGTCTGGAGTCATGTATAGGAGATGGGTGGTCTATATGTTTACGAAATAAATGTAAACTTGATGGTCCACTTGATTAGTAAAAGAGAGTTTTGCCTTTATATACAGGCAGTCCTCGACTTACGACCACAAGAGAGCCTAGAATTTACATTGCTAAGTGAGAAATTTCTTAAGTGAGTTTTGCCCCTGTTTTACGATGTTTCTTGCTACAGTTGTTAAGTTTCAGAACTCTCTGTTAACAAGCTGTTATTGTGATCCACTCTTGGAAAAATTATTATGGATTTGGCATTTTTGTTCTACCTACTGAGTCCTTCCAAGGACCTGGGATAGGCAGATATTATTATTATTATTATTATTATTATTATTATTATTATTATTATTATTATTATTATTATTAATCATCACACAGTCAGTCAGAGGTTCAGACTGGATTTGGCATTTTTGTCTACTTATCGAGTCCTTACCCAGGACCTGGGATAGGCAGATGTGGATGTTTGATGGTATTACAGATATCGTCGCAGGATGGAAGCGGTTCCTAGCAAGGCCGCCTTTTGCAATTGACTAATAGCGAATTTGTCAATGCCGATGGTGTTCAGGTGGTGCTCCAGTTGTTTTGGGATTGCACCCAAGGAGCCTATGACTATTGGTACTACCCTTGCTTGCTTTTGCCACAGTCTTTCTATTTCTATTTGTAGGTCTTTGTATTTTGTGATCTTCTCCAGTTCTTTCTCGTCTATTCTGCTATCTCCAGGCACTGCCACGTCCACTATCCAGACTTTTTTCTCTTTCTTATCGACAATTGTTAAGTCTGGGGTGTTATGTTGCAGGTGCTTGTCTGTTTGAATTCTGAAGTCCCAGAGCAGTTTAATTTTATCATTTTCTATGACTTTCTCTATTTTATGATCCCACCAGTTTTTGCTTACAGGCAAATGATATTTTTTGCAGATCTTCCAATGCACCATTGTTGCTACTTTGTCATGCCGCTGCTTGTAGTCAGTCTGTGCGATCTTCTTGCAGCAGTTTACCAGGTGGTCCACTGTTTCTTCAGCTTCTTTGCATAGGTGGCACTTACTGTCTGTTGCTGTCTTCTCAATTTTGACTCATTATTACTATTATTACTATTACTATTATTACTATTATTATTTATTAAAATGAAATAAAAGTTTTTGAAGTTAGAACAGCACTGAAAAAGGGACTTAAGACAGGACCTTGCAGATCATGGTGTTCCCCACAATCATGTGATCAAAATTTGGATGTGTGGCAACTGGCATGTACTTATGACAGTTGCAGCATCCCGGGGTCATGTGATCACCATTTGCAACAATCCTGGCCATATTTGGAGAAGCAAACTCCCTGACGGAAGCTGGATTCACGTAACGCCCGTGTGCTTCACTTAACAGCTGCAGTGATTTGTGTAACACCATGGCCAAAAAAAGATTGCAAACTCGGGTGCGGCTCACTTAACTGTTGCTTTGCTTAGCAACAGAAATCCTGGCCCCAGTTGTTGCCATAAATTGAGGACCACCTGTAGGCTCCGGGAAATGTTGTTGTGGACAGAAGATTCAGACAAGAAAGAATGGTTGGAAACTCACCAAGGAGAGAAGCAACCTGGAATTAAGGAGCAGCTTCCTAACAGTGAGGACAATTAACCAGTGGAACAGCTTGCCACCAGAAGTTGTGGGAGCTCCGTCACTGGAGGTTTTTAAGAAGAGGCTGGACAGTCACTTGTCTGAGATGGTAAAGGATCTCCTGCTTGAGCAGGGGGCTGGACTAGAAGACCTCCAAGGTCCCGTCCAGCTCTATTCTGATTCTGATTCATGGTTCCCTCCAGTTTAGGTGAGGACTGATGTAGGCCTAGATAATGACGTGCTTCAATTTGTGCACTTTTAATTTCTTTTTGTTGTTTCTCCAACCAGATGCGGACCATCCTTCTCGTGCGCATCGGCCTTTTGCTTTCCATCTATCTGTTGCACAGATGTGAGTTCCTGCTAGGAGCTTTGGTGCTGCCCAGGTTGAGCGGGGTGTGTGTGTGTCTGTGTGTGGACTAGAAGACCTCCAAGGTCCCTTTCCAATTCTGTCATTTTGTCATTAATTCATTCATTGTTCACGTTTCTGAACCGCCCCCCCTCCCTCAGAGAAGGATGTTAGGAGGTGTACAAGATGAAGATTCCCTGTGTTTACACGCTGGGTGTTGAAACGTGGCCTCTGGTCCAGGTTCCCTTCCTTCTGCGACAGGTGATGCTGAAACGGAAATCTGCCCGCCGGGATGGATGACCTCCAGGGGAGCGTGCTATTCAATCTTCTGCGAGAAGCGGACGTGGGCAGAGGCAGAGGTAAGGTGGGCCCCTCCAGGTTCACACTCCGAACTATGAACTGCCAACCACATGTGGCAATGAGCCCACCTGGCATTCCCCCAGTTACATCGTTGTCAGAATATCTGAGAGGTCCTCAGTGCTCACTGGGCGTGACGGTTTCCCTGCAGACGTTTCCATGACCCAACTAGGGGACATCATCAGTGCTAGAAGAGAGAGATTGGTGGAGTGGTGGTGGTGGTGGTGGAGGAGGAGGGCTGTGGGGATGCTCTTTGAGCTTGGTTGTTTTCTTGTAGATATTTCATGACCCAACTAGGGAACATCATCAGTGCTAGAAGAGAGTGGTTGGTGGAGTGGAGGAGGAGGAGGAGGAGGAGGAGGAGGAGGAAGAAGAGGAGGGCTGTGGGGATGCTCTTTGAGCTTGGTTGTTTTCTTGTAGATATTTCATGACCCAACTAGGGGACATCATCAGTGCTAGAAGAGAGAGATTGGTGGAGTGGTGGTGGTGGTGGTGGAGGAGGAGGGCTGTGGGGATGCTCTTTGAGCTTGGTTGTTTTCTTGTAGATATTTCATGACCCAACTAGGGAACATCATCAGTGCTAGAAGAGAGTGGTTGGTGGAGTGGAGGAGGAGGAGGAGGAGGAGAACGACGATGACAAGGAGGAGGGTATCTGTGGGGTCCTTGATGTTCTCTGAGCTGGGCTGTTTTCTTGCAGACGTTTCATGACCCAGCTAGGGAACATCATCAGTGCTAGCAAGAAGACAAGCCAGCTGAGAGAGCAACGAGGACTTCACGTTGAAATCTCATTTCTGCTGTCAGGCACTCAAACAACACATGCAATACATGCATTTCCCGGAGGAATTGGCTGGGTGGGAATAGATTCCATAAAGCTCTTCTGCTCTGCTCTTCTCTTTTCTCACGGGATCCCAGCAAGGTAGGAGCCCCCCTTGTCTGGAGCGACTTGAGTAAAAGAGCCCGTTCTGATTCCCCTTACTTAGAAAGACTGCCGTAAGCACGGTACGCGTGCCCACCTGGCCTCCATTCTTGATGAAAAGGAAACAACGGCCGTGTCCGACTACATTGTCTCATTGCTAATTAAGAACTTGGGACCCGTTTGGATCGGAATGTTTTACAAGGGAAAGGTAAATATCCTTTTCGTTTTATTTTAGAATGTCTCTCTCTATCCACATCGCTTTTTAATCAAGTGCGGGGGGAGCGGGGGGGGGGGTTTGAGAAAGAGCATGCCAAATGTGATTAGGTCCAATCCCGGCTTATTTTCTGCCATGTTACCCAGCCTAGGTCATGAGAATGTGGGTGAATTCAGGAATCAGATTAAGCATTTGGTGTGGACCCAGAGTAAAACATGAGTGTTGTTCATGTGGTCCCACCAGAGGTCGAAGAAATACATGGAGGGCTCTTCAGCCCTTTCTGAGTTTCGTTTTGACAAGTCAGGAATAAGTTTGCTGGTGAGAATGTTGGTTCATATACAGTGGGGTAGGATGTATACCTCCCCGGCTACAGCCCAGGCTTCTTCTAGAGATAGTAGATATGAGGAAGGAAGGAAGGGAGGGAGGGAGGAAGGAAGGAAGGGGGAGGGATGAAGAAAAAGAAAAAAAATAAGAGAGGGAGGAAGGAAGAAGAAAGAAGGGAGAAAGCAAGCAAGAAAGAAAGGAGAGCAAGGAAGAAAGGAAAAGAATGAGAGGAAGGGAGGAAGGAATGAGAAAGAAGAAAGAAAGGAACAAAGGAAAAAAGAAAGAGAAAAGAAGGAAAGAGAGCAAGGAAGGAAGGAAAAAAGAAAGGAAGGATGATCGAGGGAGGAAGGAAAAGAAAGAATAAGAATGAGGGAGGAAGGGAGGAAGGACAGAAGGGAGGGAGGGAGGAAGGAAAATAGTGAATGAAGGAAGGGAAGAAGAAAGGAAAGTGAAGGAAGAATGGAGAAAGAAGGAAGGGAGAAAAAGAAAAAGAAAGAAAAGAAAAGAGAAAGGAAAAGAAAGAATAAGAATGAGGGAGGAAGGAAGGAAGGAATGAAGGAGAAAAAAGGAAGGGAGGGAGGGAGGGAGGAAGGAAGGAAGAAAAAGAGGGAAGGAGGAGAATAGTAGAGAGAGGAAGGAAGGAAGGAACGGAGGAGAGAAAGGAAGGAAGGAAACAAACCATATTATGGAAGTTTCCCCCTCCAGGGAAATCTCCCAAACTTTTCATCCAGAGCAGCAAACTGACCACTGACGGTGGGTCAGGAGATCTACATTCTAGAAGACCCAACGTGAGGAATCCAGTTTAGCAAGACCCGTGAAAACCTGCAAAGGCCCAGCAAAATGGCGGAGCCTTCTGGATGTCTGGAGGGCCATTGCTGTCGCTTGGGGGGGGGAGCCAAAAGACCCCTCAAGAGCCGTACTTGAGGAGAGATTGCCTCAGTCCACCATTTTTTCATTTCCCCCGAATCATCAAACAATCTGATTTCGGGTGGGTGAGCAGGCGGAGATCCTCCCCTTCGATAAAAGGGATTCTTCTTTTCCAGAACTGGCCCCAGGAAGATTGGTGGTGGATAGACGCCTACAAAGTTGTTTACCACAACTGGGCCCGAGCGTTACCTGAAGTGTCGGAAGACAAGAAGTACTGCATCTACTTAATGGGAAACGGTGAGGCATCTCCTCTAAGGATGGCAGCCCAGCCAGTTCAGGAAGTCCTCGGCTTTCGATCACAGCTGAGCCCAAAATTTCCGTTGCTAAGCAAGACAGCGGTTCAGCGAGTTTGGCCCCATTTTACGACTTTCCCGGCCACGGTTGTTAAGCGAGTCACTGCAGTTAAGTTAGTCGCACGGTTGTTAAGTG